>NC_140170.1:161314813-161329813 GCF_963971535.1 Notolepis coatsorum | reverse complement strand
GAAAAACGCTTGTTTTTTTTAAAACCTCAGAAAAGATTCTGCAGGAATCGCACTTACTGTAATACACAAAACACGTTGTAATTTTCGACCTATTTATGAATCGTTTTCAAATAAATGCTAGATTATCGATAGTATATGTGTACTTATGCACGCTATAGAAGCGGGCTGAAAAATCGATTATCTTATTTCCTGATCAGCATGCACACACTCACAGCCACACACACACATATGGGACACATTGATATATAGGTGAAAACAGCTCTGATTATCCCAAGACTGGTAAAATAGATTCCTTACCTCAGATCAGATGTTCTCCAAAAAGATGATTCCAATTCCTGATCGCCATTCCAAATATCGATCACGTTTATTGATCCAACGCTGGTCGAAAGACATATTCCACGCTGTTCTGATGGTGGGCGATGACTGTAATAGGCTCGGATTACATGCCTGACAAGTAAAATGTGGAATCCGGACTCTTTTTTCCCCATCCATTTCATTCAGTCCAATCCAATGGGGTGCAATACCATCCGGAGAGACAATAGGGGGCGGTATTTTCTTTGTTCGAGCTCAGACAGATCCCCACTGGTAACGTGAGGCTAGATTGATGAGAAATGAATGGAAATCGATAATAAAAAAAATAAGATAATAAGAGATTTCTCGTCGGTTGGCACTCAACAGTTGGCATGAACTAACGAGATTTCTCGTCGCTGGCACTCAAAGTGTTAACAGACAATTAACGTAGAATAAGATAAAGAATATATCAACTAAATTAGAATAGAAATACAATAGAATAGAATATAGGACAGGGCTTTACAATTGTGCAGGATTGTAGTAGAATATATACACTAAATTAGATTAAACAATTACAGTGGAATAGAATAGGGCTGTGCAATTATGCAGTATTGTGCAATACATATAATAATAGTATAAACAGTGTCATGCTCAGATGCTCACAGTTTTGAGTATGTGTGCAAATATATAGTCCAGCCCTCATTTATCAATGGTGCGTACGCACAGATATGTGCGTAAACCGTGCGTACGATCATTTCTCCTTTTAACAGTACCTGTTGTCCTTTTAACAGTACATGTTGTCCTTTTAACAGTACATGTTGTCCTTTTTAACAGTACATGTTGTCCTTTTAACAGTACCTGTTGTCCTTTTTAACAGTACCTGTTGTCCTTTTAACAGAACTTGTCGTCTGGCTTGAGAACACAACATTGTGAAAATGAATCGCTGGAAAATGGCTGAGATGTGCAGAATGACAGTTGTGCTGGAATCTTTTCGCAGGTTGGCATTGAAGAGATGCTGTCGAGGGCGTGGGACTCACAACCCAGAGTCATCAAGTTTCCAAGGAAACATCAGAGAGGCTCCTCCGCCAATAGCCTGCGGCGACAGAAGCGAGACTGGGTCATTCCGCCAATCAATGTCCCGGAAAACTCCCGAGGACCCTTCCCCCAGATGCTCGTCAGAGTGAGTGACAGTTTTCTTGTGTTGCTACGGCGACGTGCAGACATTCTGCGGTGGGTTGGAAGATATACAATGAAAAAAGAACAATTCTTGTGCGTATCTTTTCTTTACCTAGAATCAATACCCCCCACCCGCCATCCGCCACCCCCACCCCCCTTATGATCTGTCCTTTCTTTTTTTTCAACTTGGGAGGGAAAGGTGTAAGGTAGACTACCCACATATCGAGTCTAAGTACCCACTCAGAGCAGGCAAGTGAGAGCGGAGGGGAGGGGAGGATAGAACGTCTACGGAAATTACCATGAGGGCCAGAGATATTTCCATCAGGCAGGTGAAAGGCTCTCGTGTCAGCTTTGAGTCACAACGCCAGGTAATGTGTTTATAATAAAATGCTATTTCTCATACTCTCCATGCCGGTAGACTACACAAAACTATACCATATGTGACCGGGCCCAGCGGTAAGGGCCCGCGTCCACCTAGCGCATATTTAGGACCGCACGCGTCTGTTTTCAATGTATTACAATGGGGAGGGAGCGCATGCGGCCCCATGCGGCCGCCTCTAGGAAGTGCGCTGCCGTCGGCTTCTTTTTTCAGCGCCTTTATGCGGCCGCACAAGCCAGAGAGTTGAAACTGGCTGAACTTTTCTAGAGCGGTGCGCCGAGCGCATATTCAAACAACCAATCACAGCCAGTCATCTACCACTCTGCTTGTAACCTGACACCGGAGCTGCCTGCCTGTCTGGCTGTCTCCACACAGACCATTGAGATCCGCGACAAAACTAATAATAATAACTACACGAATACACTACTAAAAAGCTAATAAAAAGCAAAGGGCGAACTGTGGTGTCAGGCAATAACTATATATATAATTAATATACAATAAAGTTATTCAAATATGCTATAATATGTGCAAAACCGCGGCATGGCTGTAGATTTCTTTCTGTCATCTACAAGATGCGCGTCAAGCCAGCTCTGCCGGCGCACTCCCAGCATGTTTCACGGAGAAATATGCGCTAGGTGGACGCGGGCCCTAAGACACTCATGTCTGGAAGTCAAATCGTGAGAAAATGTATCAAATGTTTTTTGTTTGTTTTTTCTCTCGTTTTCTTTTTCCATATTGTCACCGTTTCAATGTTTAAGAACCTATTTACTGCAACAGTGAACACTTATAGTATCTCTAAATAGTAAAAACTTCTGTTTAAAATGTTTGTGACACCTAGTACTTGACTGCCAAGGTGTTAAAAATGCAGCCAAACTTTACATACAGAATGGCTGTTCTCGGTTAACATTTCTTCGGGGGTTCGGCTTCAGTAGAACTCGCCAGCAAATAATCAAAGCCTCGTTCTTCGCACACGCAAGGCTCCAGCGCTGCAGGAAGACGTGCAGGGCGGAGGACCGAAGGAGCTTGTTGGATGAGCGTGGGTGTGTTGTGTAAATCCAACACGTATGAAATATTCACAGCTAACAGTGTGGCAGTGTGCTGGAAGCAAGAGAGTCGTCCTTTACCCTGCTCGGGGATGTTGTTGTCCGTGCCGTCAGCTCTGTGGTTCCAGGGAGGCCATTCTGCTCTGTACACTCTGTGCCTCTTATCTGTCAGCCAGACAGATGTCCGGCTTTCTGCTGTCCTCCACACACACTTACACACACAGACACGTGCGCGCACACGCGCACACAAACAAACGTACACAAAGAAACAGCCACTTACACACACACAACGTACACACACGCACTCTCACACAGATACACACACACACACAACCTCACACAGATACACACACGCACCCTCACACACACACACACACACACACACACAAACAAACGTACACAAAGAAAAAGCCACTTACACACACAAACATACACACACGCACCCTCACACACCCTCACACAAAGACACACAAGCACCCTCACACATACACAAACGTACAGAAAGAAACAGCCACTTACACACAAACATACACACACATACACAAACAAACGTACACAAAGAAACAGCCACATACACACTCAAACATAAAAACATATGCACCATCACACACACACACACACACACACACGCACACACACACACACACACACACACACACACACACACACACACACACACACACACACACACACACACACACACACACACACACACACACACACAGAGACAGACAGACTCACAGACACAGTAGTCCCTTATGGCCATTTGTACCGCACAGCTTACACCGCCGGATTAGTGAAATCGCTTTTCACCGACGTGCCAGCGAGAGGGCAGATTTTCCACCCAAGCGCTAGACGCGGTCACAAACACGGTCACAAACGCGGTCACAAACACGGTCACAAACGCGGTCGCAAATGCGGTCGCAAACATGGTCACAAACACGGTCACAAACACACACTGCAGGGCCACGGACTGTCAGGGGAAGCGCAGGATCGTACCTACTGTACCTACCGGAGGAATGGACCCTCCTTTTCCCCCCTTTCACATGACGGATGGGTTGGGTTTACCGAGGCTCCCGGGGTTCATCTGTGTGTGTGGCCTGTTCAGCGGGATGGTTCTATGTGGTGCACATGTCTTTGCATGGTTTGGTGGATTATGATTAATCAATTATATCATATATCTGATCAAAATAGGTTTAATAGTAAGAGCAATTATTACAAAGTACATGTAGGTTAACCTCTTAAGCCCTAGCCATATTTTCAGAAGATTCGCCTAAAAGTACATACCCAAGTAAATGGAAGATTGCATGTCCTTGGTATCTAGGGACATCTATGGACCTCACGGAATGTATGCCCAGTGTCCCAAAATCTGAAATATTGTGTCTGTTACTATGCTTTATGCAATAGGAATACATCAAACCAACAATAAATAATATCATAGAGAAGAAGACAGTATATGGCATATTAATACAGTATATTCCACTATACAGTAGCTATATCCGCTGCGATCGATTTAGTTCTTATTTATTGCGTGTGTGTAATGCTCACAATGCCTCATTGAGTCTGGACAATAAATGTAAAAAGCTTAATTATTAATGATACAAATATTATCGTATTAACCTCTTCCACCTGTGCGGTCCATCGGCGGACCACAAATGACATCACGTCATAAATCAATCAATCATAAATCCAGACTGTTTGACAAAAGTATCGTTTTTTTTGTCAACCGTATTCAAGTATAAACATCATAACCATGTCACAAGAGCAGTTATAATGTATATTATCATCAATACGTTAGTTTACAAATAGGTTAAAGTGTTATTAGATAGATTTTCATTTAAATTTTGGTCTAGTTTAGTTCGCGAAAGTCACCATTTTGGAAAATTTGAACGTCTGGAATTGTCGTTTTTTTGTGGCCATTTTGTAGAGGACACCGACAGTATATTTCATTATCTGTTCTTATTAGGGCTGTCAAAATGAATGCTTTAACTTTGGAGATTAATTTAAATTATTTAAAGCATTAAACGTTATTCTGATCATATTTCATATTTTCGCCATGGTATTCATATTTCACTCACGGATTGTCTGATGCTGTCTGAGCCGGCACAACTCTGCAATGCTTCAATACTGCCACCTGGTGGCTGATCGGCGAGTTGCCAAACCGGATATGCCCGTTGGAGCTCGGTCCGTCCCCTAAATCCGTCCGTCCCCTAAATCTGTTTGCTCCAGTATCATCGCCCAACGCTAAGAGGAGGCTGCCGTGAGTTTCAAAGTTTTTGTTTATTATTATCCATACAAACTGCTCTGATATATATATCACCCATACTACATGAAGCATTTAACGATGATCACGGAATTATAAACGACCCCACCCCCCGTTCACCCGCGCATTATCAGTCATAACGTTTAGGACCATGTACAGTTGAAATTTTTAATATAGCGTCGATCGGTATCAAACGGCATTTGATAATCTAATATATGCATTTATGCCTATATCTCACGTTCTAGGAATTACTGCAGAAAACGATTAAAACATATGTATACTCTAGATGGTATTTTCGTATGAATGTGTGAATGAAAAAGTAAAACGTTCCTACATCCTGAACGATAGATAATCGATGTTGAATGGGCCATAGTAATGTCAATTTAGCAATACAATTAAAAAAGTTATAGCCCTGCAAAGAAGGTGAACATCTCCATCGACTTACAGTACTGGCAGAGAATGGTATAAGATGATCAAAGTGGTGGCAGGGAATGTGTTAAGTAGAAAAATGCAATTTTTTATGTAGATTAATCTAGATTAATTACAGAAAATTGTGAGATTAATTAGTAAAACAATTTGTATCTATTGACAGCACTAGTTATTATTAGGGATGTCCGATATTATCGGCCTACCGATATTATCGGCCGATATCGGCATTAAAATGTGATATCGGAAAATATCGGTATCGGTTTTCAAAATAAAAATAAAAATAAAAAAATTACATTTCTCTAACCTTTATTTACCCAGGCAAACAAGTAAGAACAAATTCTGATTTTATTTATTGTCAAAAGTATGCATAATGTTGTGTTAATTCCACAACAAGAGATATGTAATGTAATTACCTGAAATCATTAAATGTTTTGGGTATATATATATATATATATATATATATATATATATATATCGGTATCGGTTGATATCGGTATCGGAAATTAAGAGTTGGACAATATCGGTATATCGGTATCGGTAAAAAAAAGCCAATATCGAGCATCCCTAGTTATTATGCATGCCTGGTGATACTAAATCCAAATTGAACTCGGGCATTTGAAAGATAATATATGTATATATATATAAATGTGTGAATTGACTATAATAAGGTAATTTATAAGCCTGCTATTCTATATTCTATAATAATATTTCAAATTGCATTGGTCCGGATGGGAGAATTCAGTATTGTATCTACAGAACCTTCTGTTTAATCATCTTCCCTTTATTCATTTCCTTAGATTTTTTGTACACATGATCTCAAGAAGGTACTGAACGAGATCAGTAACAGTTTCTCATGTCTGGTCATTATTAGCATGGTGTAATTCACTGTCAAAGATGCAAAGAAAAATCATAATTCATATTCTCCTTTGTTTCATCACAATTTAAGCAAGCCTAGTAATAGACACTGGGAATACATACACTGAGGTCCATAGATGTCCCTAGTGTGTGTGTGTGTGTGTGTGTGTGTGTGTGTGTGTGTGTGTGTGTGTGTGTGTGTGTGTGTGTGTGTGTGTGTGTGTGTGTGTGTGTGTGTGTGTGTGTGTGTGTGTGTGTGTGTGTGTGTGTGTGTGTGTGCGTGTGCATGTGCGTGTGTGTGTGTGGCATAGTGGGTGGGTTCTGTCCGGCCGTGCACCATGGAGGGATGTGAATCACGTCGTCCAGCGGCTACTCTATCCCCCCTCGGTTCTCTCTGCTACACAACTCACAACCCTCTATCCTGACAGGCAGAGGAGGTCGAAATAAAAGCGGGGATTTAGCCCTTTATCTCCCCAGCCTCAGAAATGGCAGAGAACAACCTTTAAAGCTTACATACTTGATTGCAGGACGCGCCGCAGTTCTCCTCGCGCCATAGAAACTCTTTGACTTTTCTTCACTCAAGTTCCTTTACAAGCGGGGGTTGGGTTCGCTGGGGCTCAGAAAGGCAATTAACCTTTTGAGTGTAATTACCCATTTTGCATCCATCAAACGAGCCGTGTTAAGATCTCGGAGACTTTCCCGTCGGTGCTGTTGCCGTGATGCATGCTGTGAGGCACCGGTGAACTTACACCGTTCAGCGGGTATTTTATTAATCGCAATTTTACGATAAGACGCATTAAAATGCAGGTCGGTTTAATTGACTCTCGTCGTGACTCGTTTGCTGCCGTTAAAAGGGTGATGCACACTTTTCTTGGAA
The DNA here is from genome assembly GCF_963971535.1 of Notolepis coatsorum. Taxonomy (NCBI): domain Eukaryota; kingdom Metazoa; phylum Chordata; class Actinopteri; order Aulopiformes; family Paralepididae; genus Notolepis; species Notolepis coatsorum. The sequence continues at coordinate 161,322,500 of NC_140170.1, read as the reverse complement.
GATAGAAGACAGACTGGAACATGTGTCACGCTGCAGTAACATTTCATTATCATCGCTATCGCGGTCGTCGACCAGATCGCCAGAGGTGCTCTCCCGCACATATACCACTGTTGTAACACGTGTTCTGAGTTGCTGTCGTCTCTCTTGTCAGCTTGAACAGGTCTTGTCGTTCTCCTCTGACCTCTCTCATTAACAAGGCGTTTTCGCTTCACATAACTGCCGTTCACTGTCACTGGTAGCTGCTCGCGCGTGACAATCCCAGGAGTTCAGCGGTTTCTGAGATACTGCAAACAGCATTGTCAAAGTAATTGTGATGGTTGGTCTGAGCGACAGCAGAACCTCTTGACTGCATGTTCAAGTATCAAGTTTATTTATTCTTGTCTTTAACCCCTTAAGCTTGATGGGCCCGGTGCCGGGTTGAGATTTATTACACATCATAAATAGATCAATACGTTATGAATGAATGTTTACCAATGATTTTAAGTGTTATTAGCGACATATGAGCTTATACAAATCTTTGCACATTGCATCGGAAACCGGATCATTTAGACGCAAGGAAATGACGGCGTCATGAAATCGTTGTAGTCCTAAGAAAGAGGAGACCCAGGGCTGGATGTCGAAATTTCACAAAAACTACCCAGCTCATACCAGCTTCTGTCAAAACTGCAGCCGGCTGACATGGGAAAAAGATATTGATGTTATTTCCGTGATTATATCTCAATGGCCGAGCTATGGACATTATACAAAAGTAACTGAGATTGAGATTACTTTTGTTTTTCTACTATTAGTGTAAATGCCATAAAAATACAGTAAATTACCTTTTATCAAAATATTAACCATTAACACCTTGAGTGCCTACGACGCGAATTGTCGTTTTTTTTTTTTTATTCATGAATTCATATTTCATCTACCGAGTCTCCCGTTGGTACAGCAGACCCTCTAGGAGCTCAGATGGGAAAATACCGCCCCCTATCGTCTATCCCTGTGTAACTGCAGGCCATTCGATTAGACTGGTGGATCTGTGTGGGGGGGAGCCAACTGGCTCCATTATGCTGGCGAGGGATCTGATGATGAGGGAAGTGATCGCGAGTTGGAAAGCAGCGTGGAATATATATTTACAGCAGCCAATAATCAATCAATAAACACGATCGATATTTGGAATGGCGATCAGGAATTGGAATAATCTTTTTGGAGAACATCTGATCTAAGGTAAGGAGTCTATGTTACCAGTTTTAGGATAATCAGAGCTGTATTCACTGAGATAACAGCATGTCCCGTGTGTGTGTGTGTGTGTGTGTGTGTGTGTGTGTGTGTGTGTGTGTGTGTGTGTGTGTGTGTGTGTGTGTGTGTGTGTGTGTGTGTGTGTGTGTGTGTGTGTGTGTGTGTGTGTGTGTGTGTGTGTGTGTGTGTGTGTGTGTGTGTGTGTGTGTGTGTGTGTGTGTGTGTGTGTGATGTTGAGGAAATGAGAGAATCGATTTCTCAGCTTGCTTCTATAGCGTGCATAAGTACACATATACTATCGATAATCTAGCGTTTATTTGAAAACGATTCATAAATAGGCCGACAAATGACAACGTGTCTAGTGTATTCGAGAATATTCCAATAAATGCCGTTTATGAGGGAATCTTTCTATTTTCCGGAAATTTTCGAAGAGAACGATAGCTTTTCGAAATGCTATAAAAAGGATATGAACCGATTAAAAAACAATCCGTTTCGACAATGTTGACTGCAAACAAGTCATTGATAAGCGACGGGCAGATTATACATAATTTAAAACATAGATTATGCGTTTTTAACGCTAACATTGAAGTGGGTGGCGGCATTCAAGTGGGTAAAAAGGAAAAACACGGCCGGCATAGAAAGTGTTAAATAAAGGTTGTAATCTGTAAATGTATTTGATTTTACTGTAACTTGACAGTAAGTATTTGGCAACCATTGATGCCAGACATTTACCTTTTTCGTGCAGCTTTTTTTCTTACAGTGTGGTGTTATTCACCATTAAACATATAAAAACAAAAAAATTATAATAATAATTTATATTCTCCTTTGGTTCATTACACTTTACTCAAGCATAGTAACAGACACAATATTTCTGACATGGGGTCCATAGATGTCCCTAGATACCAGGAACATGCAAATAGCCTTGTAGAAGTGGAGACATCTTCCATTTACTACTTTTTGGCATATTTTCTGAAGATATGGCTCGGGCTTAAGAGGTTAACCTTTATTTAACCAGGCAGGTCGATTAAGAACACATTTGTATTTTCAATGACAGCCTGGAAAAAGGACAAAATGTCCCCTCGAAGGGTAACATGGAAAGATACATAATCTTTTTTTACTTAATTAAAATAGAAAAGAGAAAGACATACATACATCATAGAGGTAAGGGAAATAATTAAAACACACATCAAACAAACAACTAAATAAAATTACAACGGGGCATACTGTACATCAAATTACAGTTAAAAGGCTGGGTGACGGGGCGCCCCCAGTGGCGAACCACATGCGGCACGGCCGACCCGGGTTCCATTCCCGGAACCGTCGTTATTTGTCGAATGTCTTCCCCCCACTCTGTCTCCCGTTTCACCTCTCTCTCTCTCTCTCTCTCTCTCTCTCTCTCTCTCTCTCTCTCTCTCTCTCTCTCTCTCTCTCTCTCTCTCTCTCTCTCTCTCTCTCTCTCTCTTCTCTCTCTCTCTCTCTCTCTCTCTACTGGACTGCCCAGTAGAATAAAGCCATAAACGCTAAAAAAATATCTAAAAAAAGAAGAAAAAAAAAAGGCTGGGTGACAGTTGCAGGTGTGTGTAAACGACTCTGTGACAGAGTCCTTAAAAGTAGTGAGGCGGATCAATTTGTCCATTTTCAAAGTATTTTGCAGCTCGTTCCAAGTGCTGGGAGCAGCAAACTGGAAGGAGGATTGACCGAAGGAAGTGTTAACACGGTGGAACATCTAGCGAGATATGGTGAGCAGCTCTGGTGTTATAGGGAGTAGATGACACTTTTAACAAGTGGATCGAATAAGGAGGGGTCAGACCAAGGAGGGTAAGCCAATGAATGTATCATCGAGAGTGTAACGATGGCCAATGTGATGACACGGTGATGAGTTGCTGATTAGATATCTCCATTAACTCATAGTGGCTACTGAGTGTAGATTATGATCCGAGCTCTGTTTCAGGGAGTCCATTATCGGGAGTGATCAAGTGACATGGTGGAAGTTCCCTTTAAGTTCCCGTGAGCAAAGGTGAAATGATTACACGCGGCGGAAACTCCACTTTGCCGCTGGCCATTTTGAACCCTGACACGTGCAATTCACCCATAAAGAACCGCGGGTGGCGCTGCTCGCACGCCATTGATTTACCATTACGCTCAAATGGAAGTATGCTCCAGAGCTTCTGCCGTCAGAGGAATTCTCTCACTCCACAGATGTACGAGCAATGGGCATGGAGAGATTGAAAAACACTGCAAGTTAAATAGATACCGAGATAGATGGAGAGAGAGAGAGAGAGAGAGGGGGGAGAGAGAGAGAGAGAGAGAGAGAGAGAGAGAGAGAGAGAGAGAGAGAGAGAGAGAGAGAGAGAGAGAGAGAGAGAGAGAGAAAGATTTTTTGATTTTAGAAAAACATTTATTTACATATTTCTCATTACATTGTACAATGTGTATGTCAATACAATTAAAACAACTAACTACACATTATATCGGGCAACATATGTCCCCATCACACTTAAAACCACATGAGATCTCACAATAAAAAAAATGCTCAAATACACCTGTCCGTCTGCAACACAACAAAAAAACATTGAAGCTCCACCCAAACAAAAAAAATATCCATACTTCCATTCAACACATAATATGTCATCAAGAACAACATATGAGCAACCCAAAAGGGTCCCGTCAGTCCATTTGTATCAGTTTTTATATCCAGCTCATGAAAAAAAAAGATCCCCTTCATCAGGACCTTCCGTTCCACCGAAATAATCCTGCAACAGGTATTGTTCCCCGACGCTCCGCGCTTCAGTCCAATCGTCCAGACAGACCCTGTTGTGACAGGCCGTCCTCAGCCCCAATAAAGAAGCCACTTCCTCTGACCCGGCTACATTCACAACATCTTTCAGTGTCATTGTCCCAACTGCTTGCAGACACTGTCCAAGCCCAGGTCTACTCCCTTCCTGAATGTCCAGCCGGCCTCCACACATCAGAAGCTCCATTATCATGATAACATTATATTATCCAGTTTTTTGAGCTTCTGCACAATCTTTCTCAGTCTAAAAACTTCCTGGGAAGTGTACCCCCCCATTGTTCTTCGACCTCATTTGAGTCCTTGCTGAAAAAATAAACATCTCCAAATCTTCAAAAAAATCTTCCACTTTGACACTTCTCAATTTTTTTGTTGTGTGCAGGAACTTCTGTATCTGCCTGACTGCATAAAATTTTTTCCGTTGTGAATCAGACACTTGAGAAGCATTTGGGAACTCATCTTCCTCAACACTTGAGATGTCATCCCCCCCATTGTTTTTCAATCTCACCCCATTGTTTTTCAACTTCATCCTCGTCCATACTGGACTGAGAGGAACCTGTGTCTTCTATGACCAAACTTGTCACTCTTTTCTTATCCTGAGAGCCCACCCCCTCCATCACTTCCCACCACGCCATCCACTGTCTGACTGTGTACATTGTCCACCACATTCAAATGTTCCCCTATTACTTCACTTGTCAAATTTTTTTGATTCCTTTTTTTACCCTGACGCAGTGTTGGGCTTGGGGGGACAAAAAAAAACTCTGCTCTCCTCTGTTACCTCACCACTTGTTGAAGGGGGGGGCAGCATCTCTGATTCCCACCTCCTTACCTACACAACCACTGGTTGAGGGGGGAACAGCGTCTCCCACCCCTCCCTCCTCTGTACCTGCACCACCCGCACCACCCCCCTGTTACCCCACAGTCGCCACTAGTTGAGGGGGGGGCAGCTTCCCTCACTCCTCCCTCCTCTGTACCAAGGCTCTGCTTCGTACCTGCTACACCGGTTCTGTGGCCCTGCAGCTGGATACTATCTGCTGCGCTACTGTCGGTCTGCAAAAGGACTCTATTTACATTGCTGGCGGTCTGCAGCGGGACTCTGTTGTCGTCACTGCTCTCTGCTGCGCGCTGCAACACTCTTCCCTCCTCTGTACCACTACCTGCGCTGATCTCAGCCCCGCGCTCCTCTTGGGGCTGAGGCGGAGGTCGCCTTGCCCCTCTCCCCGCACAATCTCGGGAGATATGACCCAGTTCCCCGCATCCGAAACACTTCCCCGAATTACCAGAACTCACAAAAACCACATAATCAAACTCATCAACCTTTATCTTAAAAACCAACTCAAGCTCCTCTCCGCTGTTGTTTAGAATCATTAAAACCTGTCGCCTGTGTGAGACAACATGCTTTAAAAGCGGAGATTTACATCCCGACGACATTTTTCTTATAGGGGAAATTATCTTCCCATGTCGTGCTAGTTGACTTCTCAATAGTTCATCACTGATGAACGGCGGAACGTTGGAAATAAAGACATTTCTGCCTGGTGTGGAGAGCGGCTCTACAGAAAGAAAAGCCCCGTCAACACTTATCCCCGATTGAACCAGTGTGTGCACCTTGTCCACCGAGTCAACAAAGATCACTACTCCTTGATTCATTCTCGCAGCTGATTTAATGATTTTATGTCCAACAATACTTCCAACTGCCAAACTGCAGTCCTCTACTGATACATTAGGAACAGATATCTTAATACCATGCTTTCTACCAATTTTGGAAAAAGTCCATATTGGCGTCTGACGTCATCCAGCAGCACAGCCTGGCCGATGCGGCCAAACAAACAAAACACTCCCACTTAACCCTATACACACCAAAACACACAGCAAACCAACACTACACTTATAATACAATATCCCATAAACAAATTAACAAAATAGACAGATAAAGATAGAAAAAAACTCACTACACCTCCAACCTCTCCAATCTCTCCAATCTCATTCCCAGCATGCACCGAGAGAGAGAGAGAGAGACAGAAAGAGAGAGAGAGAGAGAGAGAGAGAGAGAGAGAGAGAGGAGGAATGGGAGATAGACCGGGGAAGACATTCGGCAAAGATCACCGGGTCCGGGAATCTAACCCGTGTCGGCCGTGTTGCACTGCAGTGCTGTATGCGGTGCGCCACTCGGGCGCGCCTGTCCATCAAAGTGTTGAAACTTGAGTGCTGCATTGTTGAGTGCAAAGCACTAATTATCGTAAACCCTATTTGAAAATATTGAGATCAAGTAGACCTAGAACAGTCTTTCAAATTTGGTCTAGTAATATAATATATATAATGCAGGACCTGTCGCAGAGGTCTTATTGGCATGCAACAACACTCAATGTTAGCGGCACACACACACCGGAACAGAGAGAGAGAGAGAGAAAAAAAGAGAAGCCGGGATAGAAACCATTTGGAGAACGCTGTAAATCTGTGAGGTGAGAGAGGCCAACATTAGTCTCAGGCCATTTGTGCTCCGTTCTCAGAAAGAGAGAGAGAAAGAGAGAGAGAGAGAGAGAGAGAGAGAGAGAGAGAGAGAGAGAGAGAGAGAGAGAGAGAGCGAGAGAGAGAGAGAGAGAGAGAGAGAGAAAAGCCGGGATTGAAGATAAGAAAGAAAGCTAGAAGCCATTTGGAGAACGCTGTAAACCTGTGAGGTGAGAGAGGCCAACATTAGTCTCAGGCCGTTTGTGACTCCGTTCTCATCTCCGCTGTCTCCTGTAGCACCTAGGACTGGGCCCAGTGAGCCAGGACTGATGGGATGCGGTCAGAATACAGGAGGGACAGGATCGCCGCCGCCGCTCCTAACCGTAACCCGACACCTGCTCCCTCTCTGACCCGGAGTCAGCGGAGAGAACACAATCCTTAGAGAGAGAAAAACTGAAGCGAGGGCTATAAATATGGGGGTGAGGCTCTACAACAGTCCTCAGGGCCAAGCAGGGATCGGAATGTGGAATTGATTGAAGTTATGAAGGCTACCGCCCACATCCAGAGAGAGAGAGAGAGAGAGAGGAGAGAGAGAGAGAGAGAGAGAGAGAGAGAGAGAGAGAGAGAGAGAGAGAGAGGATGGCAGATGGAATTCAGCATGCACGCCGAGAGAGGTTATTCTGATATTATTTGATTCCTTCATTTCAAGGACCATTCAGAGCGGAGGCAAACTTGAACCTGGATGAAAGCTTCTGTTACTTCTGGGATCTCCAACGCTGCATAATCCCAGGCCCTCTCTGTCTGTCTGCCGTGCCCAAATTAATCCATATGATCCCAGCCCGTTACATATCCCTGTTCACATTCATCCGTACAGCATCCGTGGTGAATAGGCGCGCCGGTGTAGTACTACAGCGTCGGCTCAGAAAGTCAACTTCAGTTGGCTCATTATTGCAAAAAAGCCCATACCGCCCGTTGACAGTTTCCTAAATAGTACAGTTGTACAGAAGGAGAAGAAAACAAACTGTGTAATTCTTCACCTGTGCTCACCTGCCCACGAGTCCACCCTCCCACAGCTCTGCTGATGAAATACACTGTGTCGTAGGGAGAGCGGGATGGGTTGTTTTATTGTCGACTTCTAATTCAATTTGCCGCTTGCGGCAAACCAGGATACATGTGTCTGCGTGTGGGAGAGTGTGTTGCGTGACACTGCCATGTCTGCCATGGTGCTAT
>NC_140170.1:161277394-161314613 GCF_963971535.1 Notolepis coatsorum | reverse complement strand
GGCCAGGTATGGAAAGCAAGCCAGCACCCTCAAAGTGTTCACGACTGCTAAAAACCATGCAACTGAAGCAAGCTATCGCATTGCTCATTGCATTGCGAAATGTGGAAAGCCATTCACTGTTGGCGAGTATATCAAGGAGGCTTTTCTCTGTAGCTCAGATGTTTTGTTTGAAGGCTTGCCAAACAAAGAGACAATCAAATCAAGGATAAAAGATATCCCCATTTCAGCTTGAAGTGTCGAGCGACGCATCAACGAAATGTCAGTTAATAATAACAATAACAATAATGATGTAATAATGTAAAAAATATCATTAAAAATACCTGATTATGAGAGAAAAAAAATTACGATGCATGGAATATTGTTGATAAGGCACACTAGTTACAACTATATTTCAAACTGGCACGTCATGTCAAAAAGGTTGCTGACCCCTGCACTAGACGTTGCACTTTCGCACCTGCATCGGACCACAACAACGCAATCACATTCCTCAAATTCAAGTTTCAGTTTTATTTGTCACATATTAGGTACATGAAAATGCTTGGTTTTATATGAGCCTCCTGGAATTGTGCTTCATACAGTAAGAAAAGTAAAAGGAATACACACTATACAAAATATAAAATATACAAAACTAAAGTACAAAATGCAAACAAAATGCAAAAATGAGGTAGAGAAATATTTTTGTAATTAATAGATCAAATATGGTGTAGTGTTAAAAAGTGTTTAAAGTGTCTAAAGTGAATGTTGACGGTGAATGTTTAAAGGGGTTATGCACTGCTATTCCTAGCACTATTTGGGCAACTTTACACACTTCCTGTGAGTCTATGTAACACATCTGTAATTTTTATTCCAAAAATAATCATTGTTTTATATTTCTAATCTTGTACTCAAAACCAGCATTTTTCAGCCTCATGAAAGCAGGCTATTATTGGCTTGGCTCCACCCATTCTGGCAGAATGCTTTGAGTGACAGCCACCCACCAAATAGCTCCGCCCATCTCCCCGTCAGAGATTAGGTTTCAGGTTACATACAAATATGGTATGTCATAAATATAGAGATGTAGCAGTACTGTCTATCTATATATATATAATATGTTACCATGAATTGAAATTGGGGGACCCTGATGTAAACAAGACGAAAGTCTTTCTCTGGTCTCCATCATAAGCAGTACTGAGCAGTACTGTAGCAATACAAATATGGTAGGTCATAAATATAGAGATGTAGCAGTACTGTCTATCTATATATATGTTACCACTATTTGTAAAAGCCACAACCACGTTACCATATTTGTAATAATGTAAATCATTGTGTCGTTGTACATATTGTGTATACACCGTTAGAAGCTAACATAGCTTAGCTTGGTAGCTATTGTGCTAACAACATATCCCGACGTCCGGCTCGCTGGCCGGCATGCACGCCCGACACAAAATGGTTCTCTCCTCTCTGTACACCCCCGTCCCCACGGGTACCCTGCCGGGGAGCCCATGGACGCGACAACGGCGGCAGCCGTAGGGTGCTCGAGCCCGCCGTAACGCTAGTGGTACACAATAGCTATGAGCTAACTAACGCTACGGCCGCCGCTGTTGTCGCGTCCACAAGCTCCCCGGCAGGACACCCGCGAGAACGGGGGCACACAAGGAGGAGAGAACCACCCCAAATCGAGCACTCATGCCGGCCGACAAGCCGGACACCGCGGTTGTTGTTAGCACAATAGTAGCCCACTGTGATGCACCGAGTGGGCCACCATTGATCAACATGCAGCGATGTGTAGCTTGCATGATGCGTGTGCAGTGCTTTGCCACACAGGTCTGAGAAGAGGACCTGCACATGATAGCAACCGGGAGCGTCGCGGAGCATTCAGCCTGCTGGCTACCTAGATCCACTTCAACCAGCCGAGCGTCGGGAGCTCCAGCAGCTTGTCGATGTGCTAATAGCCTGGAGCCAGCTACCGTTAGCTTGCAGAGGCTATTAGCACACCGACAAGCTGTGTAGCCAGCAGGCTGAATGCTCCGCGACGCTGGTTGAAGTGGATCTAGGTAGCCAGCAGGCTGAATGCTCAACGACGCTCCCGGTTGCTAACGCCGGCCCCGGCTGGTGCTAAGTAGCTAGCGATCGCTCCCGAGTCCCGAGAGCTAACGCCGGTCTGTCTGTCGAAGACCGAGGGAACCGCATCAGGCTTCAGCTGATTAGTGATCTTCTGGACAAACCTTCCGCCCTGCAGGTAGCAAGAATGGAGGCGGGCATTACTAAAACCACAGAGCCAATCACATCACCGTGCGCTATAAACAGCGCCCTGTGACGTGCACCAGGTCGTCAAATCAACATGACCTGATTTACTAGAGGCAAAGAGGGGATGGGCTGTAGCTGAGGAATTCGCCAATATAGTATTTAGGCCCAAAAACACATTGATACGAACTCCTATTACTATAATACAATGCTAGAGACTGAAAAATGACATTTATAATGCATAGCACCTTTAAAGTGAGTGTGTGCATGTGAATGTGTGTGCAATTGATGTTGAATGGATGGGATAGAGTCATTGAGCATCCTGATGGCCTGGGGATAGAAGCTCCTTTTGAGTCTGTACTGGCCATGAGACTATGAATTAAGACCCAGCAATTGCATATGGGTTCAGTTAGGGCCTATCTCAGTTTGTTGCAATAGGGGTTTACAGACCCCCCATCATCTGCTATTCTGATGCAATAGCGGATCTACTCGCTCAGTATTTCGATATTGAGTTGATTTTTGTGTGTGACCTTTAACCTGAACTGGCTGAACGACACGTCCAATTATCTTACGGAGAATAGCGGTAGCCTAAATCTACCTCAGCTGATAACGAAACCCAGCGGCACGGTGGTGTAGTGGTTAACACTGTCTCCCCCTAGTGGCACGGTGGTGTAGTGGTTAACACTGTCTCCCCCTAGTGGCACGGTGGTGTAGTGGTTAACACTGTCGCCTCACAGCACGGTGGTGTAGTGGTTAACACTGTCGCCTCACAGCACGGTGGTGTAGTGGTTAACACTGTCGCCTCACAGCACGGTGGTGTAGTGGTTAACACTGTCGCCTCACAGCACGGTGGTGTAGTGGTTAACACTGTCGCCTCACAGCACGGTGGTGTAGTGGTTAACACTGTCGCCTCACAGCACGGTGGTGTAGTGGTTAACACTGTCGCCTCACAGCAAGAAGGTCCAGGGTTCGATTCCCGCTTGGGGACCAGGTTTCCATGATGCCAGTTACCCAGGTGGGGTATCTCCCGGGCCTTTCTGTGTGGAGTTTGCATGTTCTCTCCGTGCTCGCAAGGGTCCACCCCCCCCCCCCCCCCCCCCCCCCCCCCAATAAGAGAAACCCAATGGAAAAACATGCAAAACAACAGATTGCTGTCGCGTCCGTGACGAAGACGGGCAGGAGCACTTGGGAGCACTTGGATGGTCCCCGGGCGTGGCTCACGCCACAGCCCTTGTCTGCCCCCGGCTGCCCTTGGGGGGAAGGACGACGGGATGGGTTAAGCGCAGAGGAGTATCGCATCGGCGATCCTACAGACAATGCATGCGTGTGTGTTCCGGTGTGTGTGTGCCGCTGACATTGAGTGTTGTTGCATGCCAATAAGACCTCTGCGGCAGGTCCTGCATTATATATATTATATTACTAGACCGAATTTGAAAGACTGTTCTAGGTCTACTTGATCTCAATATTTTCAAATAGGGTTTACGATAATTAGTGCTTTGCACTCAACAATGCAGCCCTCAAGTTTCAACACTTTGATGGACAGGCGCGCCCGAGTGGCGCACCGCACACAGCACTACGGTGCGACACGGCCGACCCGGGTTAGATTCCCGGACCCGGTGATCTTTGCCGAATGTCTTCCCCGGTCTATCTCCCATTCCTTCTCTCTCTCTCTCTCTCTCTCTCTCTCTCTCTCTCTCTCTCTCTCTCTCTCTCTCTACCGGTAGTAAAAATCAATAAAAACCTAGAAAAACATAACTTGTCCGAAATAAAAATAAAACACTTTGATGAACATTGTTACTCAGCTGAAAGAGTTCTACCCTTCCTGCTGACTTGTCGTACATAACTTGTAAGTCGCTTTGGATAAAAGCGTCGGCTAAATTACAAAATGTAAATGTAAATGAAAGACAAAATCTCACACGGTCACAAAGACAAATCTTAGACAAGGGTCAACACCACACAGTTCTTTGCATGCATGTGTTATTTATGGCATTTTTGCCGCATTTTCAGCCACAAAATACAGCAAATATAATTGAAAACGTACATTTACCTGTTTACATTGTTAGTCCTTAAGCGCTCAAGAGCTCAGTCAATCAGCTGGAGCAGGGGCTCTCAAACTTTGTTATACCACGACCCCATTTTATTTAGGATTTTTTTTGGCAACCCCACACTTAATGTATTGCGTCATTTCAATGTGGAAATAAGGAATATCAAAATAAAAGCACACGTTGTTGAACTTGATCATGCATTTTTATTTAGAAAATTAAATTACAGCACTATGCTATCAATGAAATGAATTAATATGATCAACGAAAAGCAACGGAATTGTTCCTGTATACACGTTTATAAAACGAGGCATATTTAGCCAAAATATGTTGCCAGAACATGACAATGATATCCAGAACGTTGCGAGGGCCTGTCCAGTGTCCAGTGAACTTGACTTTCAGTAGCTCATCACATGAAAGATCATTGAGCGTTCCCTGCTCAGACAGTGGCCTGCTGCGTCATGCGTAATGAACAAAATCTCTGCTGATTATCCTGGAGTGCCACTAACGGAGCTCATTATCAGCACATTTCTCTGCCAATGGGTTGTTTTTGTCTGCAAGGAAAATATGCGTTTCTTCTCTGAAAAGGCGATTTAATTTTATATATTTTTTTGTTGCCAATGCGCTGTCACGACCTGTAGTTTGAGAACAGCTGAGCTAGAGAATGTCACCTTCCCTATTCCTTACTTTTGTGCTTACATTTGGATCACTTATTGGGCCTTTAATGAGGGAAGAAATTGATTATCACAAGGGCATGAGGCTTAGACTTAGTGACCAAGCCTTTTTAACTGATTTCCATAGCGACATACACCGTGCAACTGAGATTTCAGATGTTCAAATGTCACTGGACTTTTCCACAAAAACTTTTCTTTCAGTTATTGATAAAGAAAGTATAATAAAAGACAGAGTAGCACCCTGGTTTTCACACGAGCTGTCAGCTTCAGAAGTTCCGATCCCATGGCAGACATTCAGGGGATTCTTTGCATTGCATCATTTAGACAATTTAGAAATAAATGTACTTCAGCAGGGAGAAAAGCCATATCAAGTTATATGTATTTCGGAATAGGGAACAGGCTCAGCGGATATTGTCTGATCCTTTGCATCCCGTCATAGTGAGTTTGACAAGCTTCCATCTGGAAAGTGCTATAGAGTTCCTCTAGCCCCCAAAAAACATATTGAAGTCAGAATAAGTCATTCATCCCACATGCCATTGCTCTGATGAATTCTTAGATTTGAATTTCAACCATGGTAGGCCTACTGGTTAGGTATCTGAAGCTCTGTCCCTGCGTTTGTTGTTGTTGTTTCTCTTTTATCAATGTATTGGGCTGTTTTGGGCCAATGTCTTTTGTGCATGTGTGGTGTTTGTACTGTGTTAATTGTAACCATGGTGAAGCCAAAGACACATTTCTATGAAAGTGGACAAATACAAATATCTATATATCTATCTAACCACTAATTAACTTATTAAATATGGTGACTGATTTCTGAACAATAAACACTTTGCTGATGGTGCAGATGTAATAAATACACCCCTTCTTATTGAAGATGATTGTGTTGCACTGTGGACCGTGCTTCTCAGTTCACCTTTCAACCCTTCTCTCCTAATAATAATAATATAAATACAATTATTATTATTATTATTATTATTATTATTATTATTATTATTATTATTATTATTATTATTATTATTATTATTATTATTATTATTATTATTATTATTATTATTATTATTATTATTATTATTATTATTATTATTATTATTATTATTATTATTATTATTATTATTATTATTATTATTATTATTATTATTATTATTATTATTATTATTATTATTATTATTATTATTATTATTATTATTATTATTATTATTATTATTATTATCAACCATTCTCTCCTAATAATAATAATACAAATACAATTATTATTATTATTATTATTATTATTATTATTATTATTATTATTATTATTATTATTATTATTATTATTATTATTATTATTATTATTATTATTATTATTATTATTATTATTATTATTATTATTATTATTATTATTATTATTATTATTATCAACCCTTCTCTCCTAATGATGGACATGAAGCATTGCAAGCCATTGATACCAGGAGTTCAACTGGAGAGGATGAATTTCATTATTTCCCGTCACCAATTATCACAGAGCAATTAACACATATTATTTAATCTTTCTATCTCAACTGGCAGATTTCCAAGTGTTTGGAGATCGGCCCACGCGATTCCTTCACACAAAGGAGGTGATAGAGATGAGTTAAATTATTACAGCCCAATCTCCCCTGCTTAGCAGAAATCCTGGAAGGCGAAGGGAACGGCTCCCGCCTACCAACGGCCAATGGTCTCTAACTACACACCCTCAAGACCCCTCCGCTCTACGTCTTCTGGCCGCCTCAGACCTACTCCTATCCGAGCTCTGGGAGGGTCATCAAAGAGGAGCCGCCTATTCTCGGTCCTTGCTCCTCAATGGTGGAACGAACTTCCCACCACAGTTAGGACAGCCGAAACCCAACCAATATTTCGCCATCTACTAAAGACACACTTCTTCAATCAGCAATGTAGCTTGGTCCTGTTCCATTTAGTGCTTTGTATATAAGGAGGAGGACCTTGAAATCAATTCTAAATGTTACCGGAAGCCAGTGTAGGTTAACTAATACAGGACTTATGTGGTCTCTCCTCTTGGTTCTAGTTAGTAGCCTAGCTGCCGAGTTTTGAATGAGTTGGAGTCGTTCTGTGTATTTTTTTGGGAGGCCAGTGAGGAGTGCATTACAGTAGTCAAGTCAGCTTGAGAAAAAGGCATGGATCAGTTTTTCAGCGTCTTTTTGATTTATAAACGGCCGTACCTTAGCTATGTTTCTAAGGTGGAAAAATGATGTTTTTGTCACCTTGTTGATGTGTGATTTAAAGCTTAGGTCTGAGTCTATTATAACACCAAGACTTGTAACTTCGGGTTTGATACAATGAGTAAGTTGCCCGTTTATAAACCCTTTAAAGCTATTTGCTTTACCTCATCTGTAATAACACTGAAATACATTGAGGATTCAACACCTGTAAGGCAGTGAGGACTCAGTGGTAGAAGGACACAGTATTGCTTTCCAACAAACCGTGTCTATGACTGAGCCATCAGATATTGGTCATCAAGCCAGACGTGGAGATCCACTCCAGATATCCGCAGACCTGATGAGCTTTGGGATAAAAGCCTTCTTTCCCTCAAGGACTGAACTGGAGTTTGGTTTTCTTAAAGTAAACCCAGAGTCCTTTATCTGAAGGTTACTTAGTGGATGTGCTGCCAGCGCTTCTCTTTTCAGTCAGAGCTCCTTTTCGCAGCCTCCTCTCTATTCTGTTTTCTCTGTTCACTCCACCTCCATCATGTTCTCACCCAACTGGATTATCTGCCTTTCTTCTCCAGTGTATCTTGTCAAAACAGCTCACAGAACAGCGCCGGAAAGACGGACAGTGGTGGGGGAGGGGGGGTTGGAATACATCCAAATATTTTCAAACATTTTGGAGAAGGCAAATGTTGTGAGTGAAAATAACCTCTTCGTGGTCAGACTCGTGGTCAGACCACCTCGGAAAATTTCCAAAAACTAAAAGGATGGAAATGGATTGATGGTGTTAATATCGCTGAGTAATAGTGTCAAAGCAAAGCCAGGCCATGTCCCTCCTCAGGTGGCCACTCCTGCTCATTTGTATTGATGGAGCTCTCGCTGGTACCTTCCCACAGAGGGAGAGAGAGAGAGAGAGAGAGAGCAAGAGAGACAGCATGTGTGTGTGTGTGTGTGTGTGTGTGTGTGTGTGTGTGTGTGTGTGTGTGTGTGTGTGTGTGTGTGTGTGTGTGTGTGTGTGTGTGTGTGTGTGTGTGTGTGTGTGTGTGTGTGTGTGTGTGTGTGTGTGTGTGTGTGTGTGTGTGTGTGTGTGTGTGTGTGTGTGTGTGTGTGTGTGTGTGTGTGTGTGTGTGTGTGTGTGTGTGTGTGTGTGTGTGTGTGTGTGAGAGAGAGATAAAGAGAGAGAGAGAGAGAGATAGACAGTCAGACCGACAGACAAAGAAGAGGATTGAGACTTGCCAAGATGGCAGCACAAGAGAATGACAGAGGGAGTGAGAGAGAGAGAGAGAGAGAGAGAGAGGGGGGGGGGGGATGGAGGGAGAAAGGGAGAGAGAGAGAGAATGAAAGGGAAAGGGGGAGAATGAGAAGGAATGAGGAGGGAGGCAGAAGGCAAAATAAAAATAAAACTAAATCCATATTTTAGAGGGCTTGGCACTGCGCTCGCTTCGTTCTCAATTCAACTTCCGATCCATAATGGAGCAGGCTGTCTTTGTGCCGAGGAGCAGACGCAGCTGTTCTTTACCGGATCAGGGATAACTGCGTGCGACTGCGGCTGTCAGTGGCTCTCACCGGAGAGGTATTAAACCTGAGCTTCTCTGTCGCTCCTTCTCTCACATGCCCTGTGACTATTCTTAAAACTGTCCTCGCTCCTCTCTCCTCCCGGGTGCCACTAAACCGACAGATCTCCCCCCCCCCTTTTCTTTCCTATAATGTCACACTCTCACGGGTAAAGGTTGTTGTTGTATTTTGTTTGGAGGAAAAGTTTGAAGGGCTGGGGCGGAAAACCTTTACAAGGGATGCCCGGAATCTTCTCCCTAATTGGAGTCGTGTTTCCGTTTGCCCCCCCCCCCCCCCCCGCTCTCTCTCTCTTTCATCCTGGCACGTTCCCTTTTTCCTCCTCTTGTCACTTTGCAGGGATGTTTGTGTGGACGGTTCCCTATCGTAAGCATTTTTCGGCCCAGAGAGTGAAGTAGTTGTAAATAGGATGACAAGACAATCATTGCATTGGAGACACTGGACAGTCAACACGAGAGGTTAGTTTCACCCCAATAATATAATTATTCTGTCCTGGCCCACATACTGTACCATCTGGTCTGGTCATCCTACAATCTCCTCTAAGGTCTGTCGCCTCTACGTTTTATGAACAGGCTGTTCATCTTGCATCTCCTACTGCAACTGTCACTATATAAAGGCCCTGTTTAGACGGAAACGCTAGCAGGTGAATCCGCAAAAATATTTTTTCGGATGTGCCTTTCGGTTATACGGAAACGGCGTTTTTACGGGGTGAAACCGCAAAAAAGTGAGACTACCTTCCAGGGTGGAATTCCTAGAAACGATAAACCTTTGCGCTATCATCTAAACCAGTGGTTCTCAACTGGTCTAGCCTCGGGACCCAACATTTTCCTTAGTCATTAAGTTGCGACCCAACATTTTTAACCACTATGATTTATGTAAAAATAAGAAAATTGCAGTAATACGCAATCTTTCAAAATATGAAATAAACACAAAAAAGTGCAACAAAAGTGCAACTATTGCTAAAAACCCAATGAAATAAAATAATAATAAATAATATATGCTTCTTAGCAGATTTCTTAGCTTAATATAACAGACCTAAATTTGGGGGAACTAATGGGATAACTGGGGTTGCAACAAAAGTGCAATTAGGGCTAAAAACCCAATGAAATAAAATAATAATAAATAATATATGCTTCTTAGCAGATTTCTTAGCTTAACATAACAGACCTAAATTTGGGGGAACTAATGGGATAACTGGGGTTGCAACAAAAGTGCAACTAGGGCTAAAAACCCAATGAAATAAAATAATAATAAATAATATATGCTTCTTAGCAGATTTCTTAGCTTAACATAACAGACCTAAATTTGGGGGAACTAATGGGATAACTGGGGTTGCAACAAAAGTGCAACTAGGGCTAAAAACCCAATGAAATTAAATAATAATAATAATAATAATAATAATAATAATAATAATAATAATAATAATAATAATAATAATAATAATAATAATAATAATAATAATAATAATAATAATAATAATAATAATAATAATAATAAATAATTATGCTTCTTAGCAGACTTCTTAGCTTAAAATAACAGACCTACAGTAAGTTTGGGGGAACTAATGGGATAACTGGGGTTGCAACAAAAGTGCAACTAAAAGCTAAAAACACAATGAAATAAAATAATAATAATAATAATAATAAATAATATATCCTTCTTAGCAGACTTCTTAGCTTAACATGCAGGGAACTAATGGAATAACTGGGGATGTTGTTTGCTCCTGACAAGAGTCTCAAAGTCTGGGGTGATGGTAGACAAAGCAAGTCTGAGGTCATGCTCAATGTCCAATCTGTTCCTCCGCTTTGTCTTCAGCTAGACCAGAGCTGAGAAGCCACTTTCACAAAGATAGGTAGTGAGAAAAAAAAAGTAAAAAAAAAAAAAAAAAAAAAAAATTACTTTAAATTTTTTTTTTTACACACACATCCGCGACCCACTCAAAATGGCTCCGCGACCCACTTTTGGGTCGCGACCCACCAGTTGAGAAACACTGATCTAAACTGTCAAACCGCATAAAACGATGACGAAAGGGTTGTCAAGGCTCTCGTCGCGCGTACTGCTTACATCACAGGCGCGCCAGTAGCCTAGAAGCGTAAACAAAGCATGTCTGATTCTATCCATGGCGATCACCTGAAGGCTACATTGGCAGTACTTTTAAATACACAAGAATCTGTCCCGCGGCGTGACTGGACCCACTGTCTGTGAGTGACTCTGCTTTGGTCCAATCACATTCCCCACCCACAGTCTGCGAATCAGAGGCAGAGTAGGGCGGGTCTTCACAGCACGTCATGTGACATATGCGCCAATCGTGTGACAGCGGGGGCTCAGTCGTCTCGAGTCGTTACAGCCTCGTCTGCACGGAGAATTCCATCCCAAAACGCTAGTCTAAACGCAAAATTAAAAGTGAGACCGCAAGACGACTTGTGCGGTTTCTGTTCCGACTCTCTCCGTCTAAACGTAGCCAAAGTCATGTGACCAGAGACCCCAATGTCCCCCAACACCTGCACCAGCTGTTTATCCCACAGTGTGGCCTGTCTAACCTCCAGAATTAAAGTTTAAGAAAATTTGTTCTGTGACCACCCCAGTATTCAACATGTTCATCTTATATGCATGTGAGATTTCTTGGATGGTCAAGGTGAGACCTAGATAATTCACAATACCAAGATGTGATTGATTAAAATCCCTTTCTACTAATGTAAAGAGTGTGCCTGTACACCACAGCTGTTATCACTGAAACCCAACTATTTTATTGCCCTTCTCTTCATAGAGGTAGAGCGTTCATGTGGTAATCAGAAGGTTCCTGGTTCAATTCCGGCACCTCCCGGGCAGCGTGTCAAAGTGTCCTTGAGCAAGACACTAACCGTCATTGACCCCTAACTGCTCCCGATGAGCAGGTTGGCACCTTGCATGGTTGCCTCCACCATCAGAGTGTGAATGTGTGAGGGAATGGGTCAATGTGAGGTATAAATTGTAAAGCGCTTTGGATAAAAGTGCTATATGAATGCAGTCCATTTTAAAAGAGTCAAGTAACCATGAGTATATAATTCCAATAGTGTATTTTGTCTGTTGTTTTGACTATTTTGGTTTCATAACCTCATCCTCTTAGCTCCACGACGTTCGCTCGAGAACGGTCTTGAAATGCAATTAACCCTTCTATTAAGATGTAGTTTTTCGTGGATCCAGCCTGTTTCTTTCTCTTGGCCACATGCACCTTCTCATCTTCTTCTTCTTCTTCTTCTTCTTCTTCTTCTTCTTCTTCTTCTTCTTCTTCTTCTTCTTCTTCTTCTTCTTCTTCTTCTTCTTCTTCTTCTTCTTCTTCTTCTTCTTCTTCTTCTTCTTCTTCTTCTTCTTCTTCTTCTTCTTCTTCTTCTGTCAATCCAGCCTTTTCTCCTCATCTCCTTTTCTTCTTCTTGACTGACTCAGTGGAGTCATTCCATGGCCAGAGCCTCGTTCAGGTCCTGTTCCTGGTGTAAAAGCTTCTTCTAAGGTTTTGGGCTTCCTGCCTCTCTGCATTTAGGACCCTCTCCGCCCGCAGGACTAACGGGGCTGGGACGGGCGTCCTCTTCATCAGACACCTGCTCAGCACCACTCTGCTTCTTTCTCCCTCTTTTAGCTTTACGGATGATTATGGTTCCCTTCTGTGTGAAGTATATGGATTCCATCCTCTTCTCCTGGGTGTCCTCTCCACCCTCTGGTCTGCAGAATTAATCATTCTCAGCCATAGACTCTGGGGGGGGATTGGCCTGGGTCTCTATTAGGGCTGTCCCCGACTAAAGATTTGGTAGATAGTCGACTATGATTGGCCAAAATTAGCCGATAGTCGATTATTAGTCGGGGGGTGCTTAATGTCTGAAGGAGTCGACTGAAGGCTTCTTGTCCTCTGCAAAAGCATGCAATTGGTCCACTGATGGATACATCTTGATATTTGTCTATAGTGTGTTCATTAGACGTGCATTAGGTGAAATCCTCTGTCAGTGCCTCTGTGCCTGTTTTCTTAGGCAGTTAGCCTCTGTTATGCATGCCATTAGCGTTAGCCACGCTTCTAGGCCTCTTTTCTTTTGGAAAGAATGATACAAATAAAATAATAATAATAATAATAATAATAATAATAATAATAATAATAATAATAATAATAATAATAATAATAATAATAATAATAATAATAATAATAATAATAATAATAATAATAATAATAATAATAATAATAATAATAATAATAATAATAATAATAAAAAAAAATTGTTTGTTTTTGTATTCAACTAAGAGGTTGGCAGTCGACTACGGCTCCTTTCGATTGATTAGTCGACTATTCGACTAATAGGGGTCAGCCCTAGTCTCTATACACTGAACGCATCAGAACATGGTTCAGTGGTGCACTCTGCGTCTGACTGAACATCCTTCTGTTTCTGCATGGCAATGAACTCCCCGGGCCAGACACAGCTGGTGCAGAGGAGCCATGATTGTAGGTCGCACCGTCGGTCAGGGATCAACTCTTTCTCAGCGGGACAGGAAGTGATGTAATTTGTCTACATGAAAGGTGTGCCAGTGAGTATGTTGACATCAAGCACTGGCCATCGAACTGGAACCCTGTGTGATCCACGTCTCACTGACTACACTGCAGCTGTGAGGACGTTGGAGGTTGGTGGACAGGCAACGCGTTGGACAGCACCCACTTTTTTGCACTCACTCAGAAAATGGAGAGTCTCTTGGCCGGCCTGCTTGCTCACACAGGGGACATACTTTGTCTTGGCCGGCTCCCCTGACGGATGCCTTGACTGCAATATATGAAAAGTCAATAAACTGGGCACCAAAGTGAAAACCAAAGTGCTGCCTTATTGTCCCCCATATGAACTCCAGTGACTTGGAATTCTTGACTACTACTCTGCATCAGCTCAAGTGAGTACACTTTCTGTACTTGCAGTGTGACATTACACCTTAGCAGTGGCAACGTCATCACCGTCATCCTGGAATGCCCTCAGTGGTTTGACTTTTGTTTTATTTAGCCAGCTCCATGAATGAATGAATGAATGAATGAATGAATGAATGAATGAATGAATGAATGAATGAATGAATGAATGAATGAATGAATTAATTAATGAATGAATGAATTAATGAATGAATGAATGAAAACTTTATTTAACAGATTGCAGAATGGGTACAATACAGTACGGCTCAATACATACAATTGTTAAGGGGATGCAGACCTGAGAAAGACGTTTGTTTTGTTTACATCAGGGTCCCCCATTTTCAATTCATATTGACATTTATGACATACATGATATACATACATGATACATACATACATACATACATACATACATACATACATACATACATACATACATACATACATACATACATACATACATACATACATACATACATACATACATACATACATACATACATACATACATACATACATACATACATACATACATACATACATACATACATGATACATGATATTTATGGCATAGGGACATATAGGTATTTAGTACTGATACATTTGTGACATAAACGGTATTCAAATATACAGTACTGTTACCCATAGATCATGACAGAGTATATACATATGATGGGGAGGAGACTGTACATTTGGAGGGGCTGGGCGGGTGGGAGAGAAATATACATATGGCGGGGAGAGAATATATACATGCAGTGGGGAGGCGACTGTCTATTAGGAGGGGGTCGGTGGTTTGGACATTTATGGTGGCCAGTTTCGAATTGCAGCCTCCCGTAGGTGCTTTTTAAGAGCGGTTTTGAATGTGGGTAGGGATTCACATTCCTTTACAGCTTTGGGTAGGGCGTGCCACAATGATGTGTCATAATTGCGAAACGTGTTTAGTCCCTTGTTTGAGCCGAATCTGGGTTTAATATGATTTGTTGAGCTTCCTCTGGTGTAGTGGTTGTGGTATTCACTGACCTTTGGGAAGTATTTTGACATGTACATGGGTACCTTAGTCGTATATCTTGTAGACCAAGCCCATTGCAAGTTGCTGTACTCTGTCGTCTACTCTAAGCCATCCTAGGTTGTCAAAGTTGGCAGGGGTGAGGTGGGTTCTAGGGGTAAGGTCAAGTAGTAGTCTGACCAGTTTGTTTTTTGATGTTTGTAATCTTGTTTTTAGCGCCTTTGAGGTGCTTTGGTACCATGAGGTGCAAGCATAGTCGTAGTACCCTTGAATGAGTGCTCCTGCCAGAGTCTTCAGGGTGTTCTTGTTTACCAGAGAGGAGATCCGGTACAAGAATCTAGTTTGTTGGTTGACTTTTTTTTATTACATTGGATGCCATTTTGTCACAGGAAAGATTTGCCTCTAGGATGGAACCCAGGTAGGTAATTTCATCTTTCCTTGTGACAATATTGTCACCCACTGTAACTGAGAAGCCGTCGGTCTTGCTGAGTTTGTTATTTGAACCGAAGAGAATGGACTCTGTTTGCCCATGTGTAATACCATCTGCTACATAGCTCCATCTGCTACATAGCTCCATCTGCTACATAGCTCCCTCTGCTACATAGCTCCCTCTGCTACATAGCTCCCTCTGCTACATACTGTAGCTCCCTCTGCTACATAGCTCCCTCTGCTACATAGCTCTTTCTGCTACATAGCTCCCTCTGCTACATAGCTTGTTCTGCTACACAGCTCCCTCTGCTATATAGCTATTTCTGCTACATAGCTCCATCTGCTGTATAGCTATTTCTGCTACATAGCTCCTTCTGCTACATAGCTCTTTCTGCTACATAGCTCCCTCTGCGACAGCTCTTTCTGCTACATAGCTCCCTCTGCTACATAGCTTGTTCTGCTACATAGCTCCCTCTGCTACATAGCTTGTTCTGCTACACAGCTCCCTCTGCTACATAGCTCTTTCTGCTACATACTGTAGCTCCCTCTGCTACATAGCTCTTTCTGCTACATAGCTCCCTCTGCTACATAGCTCTTTCTGCTACATAAGCTCCCTCTCCCACATACTGTAGCTCCCTCTGCTACATAGCTCCCTTTTTTTTGTCAAACGACAAAGTTGTCTTCAGTTTCTGCTTCCGACTTTTGAAGCTGTTGTTCAGTCTTGGAGAGGCACCACTGCTTGGTGAGTAGAAGCCATTTTCTCTACATCTTTAGATGAGAGTATGTGCTCACAGTGGTGAAAAGCAAACGTACACAGAGGGCTTGAGTATAATTCAGACGCTGCCACCATGGCAGCTGTGGTTGTATACACACATAAAACCGAGACATGAACTGGGTCGGTAGCAGGCTTTACTCACAGACTGAGAGAACAACACAAGCCAACACAAAACAGACCAACACAACTCTTGCGGTACACTAAACCGCGAGCGTGTACACTTACCCTGTACTGGGACTCATTTGAATTCCAGTCTCTCATCAAAAGCAGGCCACATCAGCTTTGAAAAGCGACAAGCACACAGTGCGATGGATCAAAGCAATGCAAAACACAAAATTTAAGAGGAAGTTAAAAAGCAGTTTTGCCATCTTCCACATGTTCAACACAGAGAGACAGATGCTGTACAAAGGTAGTGGTAGAGACACGGCATTGTCAAAGGAAAAGCCAGATCCATGGATGTCTGTGGACTTTGAAAAAAATGAGAGCCTTTGATCATTCTTACAAATAGTCATGTTTCCAGAGTCAAAGGGCATCCCTAGCATTTCAGAGTGCAACGGTTCGTTGTCACATCTCATGCTCAAACTAGCATAGAAGTTCTGAAGCTGAAAATATTTGCTAGATTGGTGGAGACCGCTGAAGTCTTGTTGTTTCAAGTCATCTTGTCATGCCATCCTGCCCACTTATGCAAGATTTTTGTTTTAGTTTGCACTAACCCTGACCCTCACCCTTTTGATACCAGTTAGGTATAAGGTGTACCGTAAAACTAAAAAGCTAGCTATCCATTTCCCAGGAAAAAGCATAATAATAATAATAACTGGACTTTTTGAAGAAGTCTTTTATTTATCATGCAGTGACACACACATAACCTGAATCTTGTTGTTCTGATGTGACGACGAGAACATACTATAACTCACATGTTCTGTCTCTCGAGAGCTGGGCTGTACCTCTAATGAACCGCAGAAGCTATTTATTCAAGTGTTTTCAACTGTAGTCGTACCAACTCATGGAAAAGCTGAATTTCTTTTTTGGAAATAATGACACAACATTGGTTTGAAAAATCTATTCATCCGACTTAGTGGGACGTTCATGTTACTGGGTCAGAAACTCGTTGAACCTGTGAACATGTGAATGGCCTCGTCTCCGCCTTGACTGTCTTTGTTCTTGTTTTTGGCCGTCTTGACAGGGCAGAATCCTGGTCTTGTATTGGTCTCTGATGGGGTGTTGGTGTTGATGACAACACAGATTAAATTGTTTTGCATGTTAAATTGACTGTATCTCCCAATAATATAGAACGACTGAGATGCATCACCTCAAACGGCTTTGGTTCATCCGTCACTGATGTAGTTCAGTCAATTATCCATGGCAGTATAAACATGATCTCATTACAGCCTACAGCCCACTACTGATTCTTGTTGCTAACATGACTTCATAAATGTGTGTGTGTGTGTGTGTGTGTGTGTGTGTGTGTGTGTGTGTGTGTGTGTGTGTGTGTGTGTGTGTGTGTGTGTGTGTGTGTGTGTGTGTGTGTGTGTGTGTGTGTGTGTGTGTGTGTGTGTGTGTGTGTGTGTGTGTGTGTGTGTGTGTGTGTGTGTGTGTGTGTGTGTGTGTGTGTGTGTGTGTGTGTGTGTGAGAATGAATTAATGAATGAATGAATTGACAGTCAGAAGGGGGGATATGTGAGTTTGCTGTTCATTGACTATAGTTTAGCTGTCAACACCATAATCCCCACCAGATTGGTTGACAAGCTGATTGATCTGGGTCTGAACACCGCCCTGAGCACCTGGATCCTGGACTTTCTGACCGACAGGCCCCAGCCGGTCAGGGTGGCTGGACACATCTCCAACCCAATCTCCCTGAGCATCGGGTCCCCCCATGGCTGTGTTGTCAGTCCTCTGCTGTACTCACTGTACACACATGACTGTCTGGCCAGGTTCAGCTCCAACTCCATAGTGAAGTTTGCGGACGACACGTGGCGGTGGGGCTGATCTCTAACAATGACGAGAAGGCCTACCGGGAGGAGGTCGATGTACTGGCACGTTGGTGCCGGGATAACAGCCTACTCCTGAACATTGGTAAAACCAAGGAGCTGATCGTGGATTTTTGGAGAATAGAGCAGGGGACACACAAGCCACTGTGAATAAATGGGGCTACCATAGACAGGGTGAGCAGTTTTATGTACCTGAGAGTCCACATCACAGAGGACCTGAGATGGTCAACTCACATAGACACTGGTAAAAAAAAAGGCGAAACAGCGCCTCTACCACCTGAGACAATAAAGGAAGTTCAGAGTATCAGGGAAGATACTCCACTCCTTCTATTCCGGGGCTGTAGAGAGCATTCTGACTGGAAACATCACTGCCTGGTTTGGAAACAGCACAGCCCAGGATAGGAAGGCCCTACAGAGAGTGTTGCGCTCAGCGGAATGGACTACAGGTATTGCACTACCACCCCTGCAGGACTTATACAATAGGAGGTGCAAATCCAGAGCCTGCAGAATAATGAAGGACCCTCACCATCCTAACAACAGCCTGTTAAAGCTGCTGCGTTCAGGCAAGCACCTCTGTATACACACAACAAGAACAGAGAGACTAAGGCTCAGAACAATGAACACTGATCTCTCCACACACAAGCACACATGAACACACACAACACAACATTCTGCACTCGCTCACACACAAACGCACCACAGGTCACTTTAAACACACAAGAAAAGGACACTTTAAAGGAAGGAGAATGACACTTTAAGAAAATAACTTGTTGTGATTGTTGTATAGTAGGCTATAGTTAGTAACAACAAGTATAGCATAGGGACAAGAAAAACTGCACATTGTATAGGAATGTACATAGGATCCAGTGCCTTTAACCTCTTCCACCCGTGCGGTCCGCCGATGATGATGATATCACGTCATAAATCAATCTCTCCAGACTGTTTGACAAAAGTATAGTTTTTTTTCTCAAACGTATTCAAGTATAAACATCATAACCATGTCACAACAGCATTTATAATGTATATTATCATCAATATGTTAGTTTACCAATAGGTTAAAGTGTTATTAGATACTTGGTTCGCCTGTTCGAATCCAGCTCACAGCTCCGGGGTTGTCACCAGCTTGGCTGGCCGTCTGCACTGATACAATTGGCTGTATCAGAGGGTGGGAGAAGCTGGCGGGGTGGGTCCGGGTCGTTGTAAACAGCGACTCCTACAGTTCGGTCGGGGCGCCTGCTAAGCGCGGATTGGACGTGAGGGGGATAGTGTGGTCCTCCCACACGCTACGCCCTCTCAATGAGAATCCGCGCTGCCAGGTGAAAAGAAGCGGTGATTGGCTGGACGTGTGTCGGAGGAAGCACGTGGTAGCCTCCACTCTCCCAAATGATCTGACTGTGGGGGGTAAAGCGCAGCGACCAGGAAGGGACTGGGAATTGGCATACGACTAACATTGGGATGGGAGAAAATCGGAGGAAAATGGAGGGGGAAAAAGACAAAAAAAAAAAATTGGCATTGTTTAGTTCGCGAAAGTCTTTTTTTTTTTTATTTGAACGTCGGGAATTGTAGTTTGTTTGCGGCCATTTTGTAGAGGGCACCGACAGCTTTAGATCTGTCTGGGAATTTTTCAGAACGAATTTTTCAGAACGACACTTCCCAAAAGCCTCTATGGGGTTTCAAGCTTCATACTTCTGTATGCATTTTTTTAATAACTCTTATTATTTGGGATAATAAACCACAAAACGTAACGTTATTGACATATATTGAAGCGCAGTTAGTTTCTCTTCCCTATTTTTACCATGTAGCAACAATTAGATTTGAAAATAGTAAAAAAATGGTGCCACCCTGATAAAAATAAAAAAGCTACTGTACATTACAGTAGATTTAATTATCTGTTCTTATGCACGCCTGATGATACTAAATCCAAATTGAACTCGGGCATTTGAAAGATAATATATATATATATAAATGTGCGAATTGGCTATAATAAGGTAATTTATAAGCCTGCTATTCTATATTCTATAATAATATTTCAAATTGCATTGGTCCGGATGGGAGAATTCAGTACTGTATCTACAGAACCTTCTGTTTAATCATCTTCCCTTTATTCATTTCCTTATATTTTTTGTACACATGATCTCAAGAAGGTACTGAACGAGATCAGTGGCAGTTTTTCATGTCTGGTCATTATTAGCATGGTGTTATTCACTGTCAAAGATGCAAATAAAAATCATAATTCATATTCTCCTTTGTTTCATCACAATTTAAGCAAGCCTAGTAATAGACACACTATTTCTGATTCACTGAGGTCCATAGATGTCCCTAAATACCAAGAATATGCAAATGGACCTTGTAGAAGTGGAGAAATATTCCATTTACTTAGGTATGTATTTTAGGCGGATTTTCAGTAAATAGGGCTCCGGGCTTAAGAGGTTAAGCGATTTATTAACATGTCTGTAACTGAGGGGTACAATTCCCTGACTGTATGGTTAGATATGATACTTACTACCACTACCTCTTGTACTTTAGACTCTGGCCACCCAGTACTAGGTATAAATAATTATGATAAACACTCCCACCTGATGAAACGGATCCAACACAAATGTACCAAGTCGAAAGTCTGCGTTTAATAATAATACATAGCAAAAGGTATGTACAACGATCACTTAATTACATTTATGATTTGAAATAGTATGCACTTTTATGGCAAATGAGTATTCGTAGATAGATCAATATCGAATGTCCAATCTCTGATTGCGCAGGAAGCAAATATACAACCTGGAATATTTAGGGAACAATAGCAATGATACTTGAATGATTATATAGCTGGATACACTAGGGGAAGGTTCCGACTGCTTGTAGGACAGCTGGAGGGGGGGGGTAGAGTCTGGCTGTATCCCGTCTGGCCGAGGGTATCCTGGGAGAGCCCACAGTCGTGCGACCCGGTGCCCAGCGATCCTCGATCCACAGATGAAAGCAGTTGGACTCTCTGTGGCCGGCGTCCTCCGGTCCACGATGGAGAGACGTGAGGCGACCTCGTCGTGTAGAGCGTCTTCTCACCTGTCGTCCTCTCCGGGGGGGGGTATTTCCAACACACCGCAGTGTTGGCCTTTATCCATAGAATAATCAAAGTACTCAAAGCATAATCCAAGCCGGGGAAGGCTAGCCGTCGTCGGTAGAATAATCCAATATACAGGTCCACTCGCTCTTTGGCCTGGAGCTCCTCGGGTGCAGCTTCACGTGGGGTCAACCACCCTGGATAAGCGTCCAGCTGATGCCCGAAACGATGGGGGTGCTGATTACTATAGAACTCTTACCGCACGAGGCACTACATATGAATAGACTATTATTAGCTTAATAGAATACGTCCAACTCGACGATATAGTGCCAAATATGACTATTCAAATATTAATATACACGATGTCTCAAGTCAAGTCAAGTCAAGAGTTTTAATTGTCACGGCATACAGGTATACAATGAAATGCGGGTGGTCTTGCCCGCAACGATGTGCAATACAGTGGTACATATAATAGAATCAAAAGAAGAAACAACATTGTGCAGTAACAGATAGCAGGTAACATGGAGTGACATCTCGGTATCTGTACATAGTTATTTACAGCGCATGTGTGACATGCTAGTTAGCTTTGGTAGTGCAATACACTGTTCCTGTTATTCTAATTTAAAGTGTCCTTTCCTTTGGCCATAAGTGTGCGTGTGTGCGACATGAGTGTGTGCCCGCTCATGTTAAAGTGTTAAGTGGCTGCTCGTGTGTGAGCGTGCACAGTGTGCGTGTCGTGTGTGTGTTCATGTGTGCTTGTGTGTGGACAGTTCAATGTTCTGAGCACTCAATGTACATTGTTCATGGCTCTGATGGCCTGGGGGAAGAAGCTGAGCCTAAGCCGCTCTGTCCTAGTAGCTGGGATTTGCAGGCGTCTGCCTGACCTCAGCAGCTGAAACAGGCTGTTATTGGGGTGGTGAGGGTCTTTCATTATCCTGCAGGCTCTGGATTTGCACCTCTTGTTGTATAGAACCTGCAGGGGGGGTAGTGCAATACCCGTGGTACGCTCGGCTGAGCGCACCACTTTCTGTAGGGCCTTCTTGTCCTGTGCCGTGCTGTTTCCATACCAGGCAGTGATGTTTCCGGTCAGGATGCTCTCTACAGCTCCTGAGTCTCAATGCCGATACTGGGCCGAATTGGCCTTACTGCCCACACGTGGTTCGCGGGGAGGCTTTTGCGTCTGTCACTCTGTTGGAGGGTAAGGAACTGGACTAAAAGAAAGCTCTACTTTAATAGCGCAGTATATATACGCACTATGAACAAATAGCACTGTCTACCACTCAAGGGTTCGCTGTAAGGGTCAGTCAACTCACAAAGTCATAGGGTCATGGTCATCATCGATTGTGTCTGGGAGTCGGGGCAGTTCTATGAGCCTCGCCACAGGACGGGTGTAAATGCGCCCCTGGACGAGTACTTCAGCTGCTCGGACCTTGCCATCGGCACCGGTGATCACTTTGCTTATGCGGCCAGCCGGCCACATAGCTCTGGGTAGTGACTGGTCAATAATCATGACGACTGTTCCTTCCGTCAAATTGTCTCTCTCTTTTACCCACTTCTGGCGGGTCTGTAGAGACGGTAGGTAGTGCAGTAGGAAACTGCTCCAAAACTTGTCGGCTAATACTTGGCTGTACCTCCACATTCGTCGGCCGTTCGCTTCTTCAGGCCGGTACATTGTCTGGGGTAACGCGGGATCTAGCCGCCCCATCAGGAGGGTGTTGGGGGTGACTGGGTCGACATCTGCTCCATCACTGGAGACGTAACCGAGGGGCTTTGAGTTCAATACTCCCTCAATCTCCGTGAGGACTGTCATTAGGACTTCTTCCGCCACAGTCTGGGCCCCAAGTACTGCGTACAGGGCTGTCTTTATAGAACGTACTTCTCGTTCCCAAGTTCCACCGAAGTGGGGTGCGTTTGGGGGGTTGAATTGGAAGTCAATCTGGGCTGGAGCGAGGTGGGTCTTAAGTTCTGGGCCCATAGCTTGGAAGCTCTCCCTCAGCTCTCTTTCTCCGCCTTTGAAGTTTGTCCCGTGATCGGACAATAATGTAGACGGTTTTCCTTTCCGTGATGTGAATCTTCGGAAGGCCATAAGGAATGAGTCTGCGCTCATGGTCGGAAGGAGCTCGATATGTATCGCTCTGGTGGTCATGCATTTGAATACAATACCCCACCGCTTCTCGGTGCCTCTTCCTTTCTTTATGTGCAGCGGGCCAAAACAGTCCATGCCTGTTGAGTGGAATGGCTTGTCGCCGAGTCGGAGGCGACATGGAGGTAGGTCAGCCATCCGTGGTATGCTGGGCTGCGCGCGCCACTTTCGGCAGTCTAGACAGGTTCGCTGGAAGCGTCGCACCGCCTCTCTTCCTTGAAGTATCCAGTAACGACGTCTGATTTCCGCGAAGACTCTCTCTGCTCCTGCGTGGTGTACATCCTCGTCGTATTTCTTTATAATCAGCTCTGTGACCTTGTGTCGGCTGTTCAATACGATCGGGTACTTAATGTCATCCGGTAAATTGGGGGCTCTCCGCAGGCGACCACCCACTCTGATGAGGGTATGTGTGTCACTCTCGGGGGCCAGATGAATCAATCTGCTGTCTGATGGGACGGGCTTTCCTCCCTGTAGACAGTCTAGTTCATTGGGGAACGAGTCTCTCTGGGCTCGTTGCAGTAGAAGCAGTTCTGCTTCCTCGTAGTCAGCTGCTGACATATCAGCGGGGGACTTAATCTCTGGGTGGTGCCGCAGGAATGTCCGTTGCTGCGCACTCTCTATGGTAATGCAATCGTCTATGTTGGGGTCTGCGGAGACAACAGTGCTCAATCCACAGAACATGGGTTTCTTATTCTCAGCCTCCTCGTCACTTGCTTCCCTCGGGGTGGGCGTGGGCCAATCTCCTTCCGGGAGCTTGAGGAATGCTGGTCCGTCACTGTAGATGTTATGACGGGTTAAGTCATCTAGGGACATTCCCCGGGTGATGACGTCAGCTGGGTTGTGTTTTGTATCAACATAGCGCCAGTTTGCTTCTCCGGTTAACTCTCCGGTTAACTCTTGAATCTCAGTGACTCTGACTCCCACGAAGACTTTGTATTTGCATGAATCCGATTTGATCCAGGCGAGTACTGTCGTGGAATCTGACCACAGGATTGTTCTATGCACCGGAATGGTGAGCTCACGTTGGATGAGCGTGGCTAGATGCGCTCCTGCGAGGGCTGCGCAGAGCTCTAGACGTGGGATAGACTGTTGCTTGCGTGGGGCTATTCTCGAGCGGGCGAGGATGAATGCTGTGTAGATCTCTCCCCCCTCTTCTTGGGCCCGCAAGTAGGCTACTGATCCGTAGGCGACCTCGGAGGCGTCACTGAAGACGTGTAAATCCATTTTACATGTCTCTGGCCTCACCGTGGGTGGGAAGTAGCTTCGGCGTATATTAACGCCTGGGAGTGAGTGGAGTTCCATCTCCCACTCTCTCCAGGTGGATGCAAGGTGTGCGGGAATGGGGTCGTCCCAGCCCTGGTCCTTGTCCCACAATGCTCGTACAATCATCTTTGCCCTGGTGGTGTACGGTAGTATACATCCTAACGGGTCATATTGTCGGGCGAGTGTTCTGTACACACTCCGTCTGGTGGTCGGTATTGCCGTCGACCTTCCCTGCTCCGTGGTCAGGGGTTTGTGTCTATAGTGGAGCGAATCTGTTTTGAAGCACCACACTAGTCCTAGTGTCATCTCTTGGGCTTCTCCTGGGATTGTGGCCATCCAGGTCTCGCTGCTCGCTGCCTTGTCCTCGGAGGAGAGGCTGCGCAGTACGTGCGGATCGCTGCTGGCCCACTGCCTGAGATCAAAGCCGCCTTTGATCAGAGAGGCGCGGAGTTTATGTAGGAGAGCCTCGGCTTCTTCCTGGGTCGAAACGCTTTGTAGACAGTTATCTACGTAGAAGCTGTTCTTCACACTGTGTCGGACCTCTTCGTCCGCTGCTGGGTCCTCTGCGACATGTCTCTGTAGTGCAAATGTAGCACAGCATGGGCTGCATGTAGTTCCGAAAGGGAGGACTTCCCATTGGTAGATGGCTGGGTGCTCATCTCCTGGCCTCTCACTCCATAGGAACCGCAACAGGGGCTTGTCCTCCTCTACTAATCTCACCTGCAGGAACATCCCTTTGATATCCCCGCTGATAGCCACCTTGTCCTGGCGGAAGCGGAGTAGTACGCCTAGTAGGGAGGGGCCGAGTGTAGGACCGGGCAATAGCTCTTTATTCAGATTTTGGGATCCGTTCTGGTAGCTGCAGTTAAACACGATGCGGTCTTTGCCGTTGTGATGAACCTTGTGGTGGGGCACGTACCACGATTCAGTCGTCTGGTCAGCCTCTTTAATGTCAATCTTTGTGACGTGTCCCGCTGTGATGAGCTTCTCAATCTCAGCGCGGTATACACTTTCTTGGGCGGGGTCCTTGGCTAAGCGCCGCTCTGTGTTTAGTAGGTACCGCTCTGTGGCGTCTGTCTTTGCGTGAAAGGTAGGCATCCCTTCCCGCCGCAGGAGTGGCGTGGCGTATCTCAACACGCCGCTGACTGGGACTCTCTTTGTTCCCGTCTCGAGGAGGTTAATGGCGTAGATGTCGTCTTTAGAGCGAATGTCTTTCTTTTCGTTCTTAAAGGGCATTTGTTCTAAGGTCCATAGCCTCTCTACATGCTGCAGGAGTGCGGTGTCTCCCTCTGTGACTCGGGAGTGGAGACAGCTAGTGGCTGTGGTTCGGTTGAGAGATTTGGCGAGTGGGCCTTGGAGAGTCCATCCTAGGCGGGTCTCGACTGCTGCAGGACAGCCTCTGGGTCCGGTATGAACCCGGTCTATCGGGACAATGAGGTCTGCATGGTCGGAGCCTATCAACAGTGTCGGGGTAGCACCGTCTATGAGTGGGATCGGTAGCTTGCGTAGATGTACATATTTCTCCATCAGCTTGGCTACGGGGTATGTGTACCGTGAGAGTCCTATTTCTTGGCTGGTGAAAGCGTCTGTAATCCTGTACCGTCGCTCGGGCTGGCCGCTTGCTGCGATAGAGAATGAGACATTCTCGCCCTTTATCGTTTTCAAATCTCTTCTTATTGTCCGAATTGTCATTTGGTTTTCGCTCCCCCGCAGCCCTAGCTGGGCCGCAGCGGACGCGAGCAGAAGGGTCTTCTCTGACCCGTCATCAAGGACGGCGTAAGTGTCCATGACTTTATTCTGGTAGCTCAATGTCACACGGACTACCTTTAAGAGCACTCTGGCTCCGCTGCTGCTGGCGGGGTCGATGTACATGACGCTTGCTTTGCTGCTGGATGGTGCGGGTGGAGGCCGCCGTCTGTTACTGTCGTGGAGTATGTCCAGATGGGCTCCATCGCACCGACTGCACTTTTTCTTTAAGCAGCATTCGGCTGCCATGTGTGATCGCGCACAGCGAAAACAGCGTCTGTTGGACTTTATCCATTGACTCGCTTCCTCCGCATTCATCTTGGGGAATGAGTCACATTGTGACAGCCAGTGTTCTTTCTCACAGTAGGGGCACACTATCTTCCACTTCTCCTTTCTTGAGGGGGTACTGTGGCTCCTACTGCTTGGCACTGACTCCGATTGGTGCATGACAGTCACCGATCTTCTTCCATCATTTAGTCTCCTGGTTCCTTCTCTGGAGCCAGGGGTGCTCCGTCCGAATGTATCTAGCCGTAAGCTGCTGACTTCTCTCGCCAGGAAGTCGGCTAGATCGAGGAGGTTCGGTTCGGGGCCATTAGGGTCTCGGTGGTCTCTCTGCCGCCTAAAGCGCTCCTGTCGGGCGGGCGGTAGCTTCTCCAAGATCCTCTCTACATTTGAGTTGGCGTATAGTTCATGCCTACCCTTTTCCCTCTGCGCTCCCAGCATCCCTACCAGGGACTGCACTCTGATGGACAGGTCGTCCAGTGCTCGATTGTCTGTTGCTGGGGGTAGGCGGTCGATGTGCCTGATCTCCTGGATCACGTAATCCCATATACGTCCATATCTCTGGTCCAACGCTACCAGCGCTGCGGTGTATGGGGTCGTGGAAGTGGCGTAGGCGAGCGCTATGTTGTGCGCGCGGCGTACCTTTAAATGCTTCAGTAGTATCGCGTATTTATGGCGTTCATCAATGACATCCACCAACATTGTCTCCAGACACATGCGGAGCTCCGTATACTGGGCCCGGTTCTCCTGGGTGAAGTCTGGTACCATAGGTGTGCCAATGTATGACGCGGATTGTTGATACATAGGTGAGCGTTGGGGGAGAGGCCTCCTAGGCGAGTCTCCTCCTGCTCCTTGGCGTGGGCTGGTACCGGCTGTGTACCATGGCCCGCTGGTCCAGGTGCTGTTCCTCGGTGCGGGTCGTGCGTCGTGCTCACCTGTGAATAGCGTCGGGGGTCTGTAGCGCAGCTCCGCGGGGGTATAGCCTGGGCTGTACTGGACCTCCTGGTCCGGTAGAGTACTGTGCTGTCGTCGGGCGTGGTTCTCCTCCTCTTCCTCTTCGTCTTCCGTTAGGTCATCCAGGGCTTGTAGTCTCTGATTTACCCTCTCCGCAGTGTATGCTGCTCCTTCCCGGTGGCTGGGTCTCGCTTGGACCGGTTGGGGAAGGGGGTCTGCGGGGGGTATAAACCTCGTCTGTTGGTCAAGTTCAGGGTCGCTTACTCGGCTAGGGGATGCCGCCCTGGAGTGATGTCTAGACGAGTTCCTGGAGCCTCTGGTGGAGGGAGGGGGTGTTGTCCTTCTGATCAGCTGTTCTATTAGTTGCGCTTGTGCTCTGTCGCGCTCGGCTTCGCGCTTGGTGAGATCCGATTCTCTCTGGGCACCGGTGGCGGCGCGCTGGGCGTCGGCCCGGTCTCTTGCCATATTCTCTTCCATCTGAATGCGTCTTATTTCCAGGCGTATGTGCTCTTCTTCGCTCCGTTGCTGTATCTGCAATCGATCGCGTTCACCCTGGAGTCTATCGCGTTCAGTAGAGGCTTTCAGGCTGACGAGGAATGCCTGCTGTAGTGTCCTCTCTGCCTCGCTGGGAGAAGACGGTTGTATAGGGGAGCCGTCCCTTGGGGTACTCCGTGCGGAGTCTTGGAGCTCTATCTCCACGGTGCTCTCCTCATCTTCTTCCGTGCCGAGTTCTCTCTCGGTAGTGTTGTCTTCCTCCCGGGACTCGTCGGGGACTACTTCTTCGGTATTGGCGGGGTGTAAAGTCATGTCTGGTTCCCCCTGGTCCCCACCGTGAGCTGGGTCAGTTACGTTAGAACCCATAGGGGCCTCTATGGTCGGGGTAGCCTGGTTGTTAGGGTTAGACATAATTTTACTTTCTAGTTTTACCGCGTTTACTGTTGGTAGAAGACTAGGTTGTTGACTGACAGCGTAAGCCTCTAGGTACTGAGGGAGCTGTCGTTTGCGCCGCGGGCGTTGTTGGTTAGGAGGATCGTTTCGTGGAGTGTTCATCATAGGCCATTTTAATATTAATAACACTATATTAATATTACACTGATTACCCTCCGGCTCGAAGGACCAATTGTAACTGAGGGGTACAA
This sequence comes from Notolepis coatsorum, assembly GCF_963971535.1. Lineage (NCBI taxonomy): Eukaryota > Metazoa > Chordata > Actinopteri > Aulopiformes > Paralepididae > Notolepis > Notolepis coatsorum. The sequence goes on along the minus strand of NC_140170.1, from coordinate 161,286,240 downwards.
TTCCCTGACTGTATGGTTAGATATGATACTTACTACCACTACCTCTTGTACTTTAGACTCTGGCCACCCAGTACTAGGTATAAATAATTATGATAGACACTCCCACCTGATGAAACGGATCCAACACAAATGTACCAAGTCGAAAGTCTGCGTTTAATAATAATACATAGCAAAAGGTATGTACAACGATCACTTAATTACATTTATGATTTGAAATAGTATGCACTTTTATGGCAAATGAGTATTCGTAGATAGATCAATATCGAATGTCCAATCTCTGATTGCGCAGGAAGCAAATATACAACCTGGAATATTTAGGGAACAATAGCAATGATACTTGAATGATTATATAGCTGGATACACTAGGGGAAGGTTCCGACTGCTTGTAGGACAGCTGGAGGGGGGGGGTAGAGTCTGGCTGTATCCCGTCTGGCCGAGGGTATCCTGGGAGAGCCCACAGTCGTGCGACCCGGTGCCCAGCGATCCTCGATCCACAGATGAAAGCAGTTGGACTCTCTGTGGCCGGCGTCCTCCGGTCCACGATGGAGAGACGTGAGGCGACCTCGTCGTGTAGAGCGTCTTCTCACCTGTCGTCCTCTCCGGGGGGGTTATTTCCAACACACCGCAGTGTTGGCCTTTATCCATAGAATAATCAAAGTACTCAAAGCATAATCCAAGCCGGGGAAGGCTAGCCGTCGTCGGTAGAATAATACAATATACAGGTCCACTCGCTCTTTGGCCTGGAGCTCCTCGGGTGCAGCTTCACGTGGGGTCAACCACCCTGGATAAGCGTCCAGCTGATGCCCGAAACGATGGGGGTGCTGATTACTATAGAACTCTTACCGCACGAGGCACTACATATGAATAGACTATTATTAGCTTAATAGAATACGTCCAACTCGACGATATAGTGCCAAATATGACTATTCAAATATTAATATACACGATGTCTCAATGCCGATACTGGGCCGAATTGGCCTTACTGCCCACACGTGGTTCGCGGGGAGGCTTTTGCGTCTGTCACTCTGTTGGAGGGTAAGGAACTGGACTAAAAGAAAGCTCTACTTTAATAGCGCAGTATATATACGCACTATGAACAAATAGTACCATTAGTGGTGCGGTAGACATATTCCTACGCGGAACTAGGACTTGTCCATACATGTTGAGCGGTACGATTGAACCTGGTCTGAGGGGTATGGCGACCTGGCACCAAGGTCTCGTCCAATGGTAGAATGGAGACTATTATGGGATGTTCAGTAGACTAGAAGGGATATTCAATGCATATTGTACAAGGAATATACAAGGGATATCAGGGGATATACAAATACAATTAAATATATATATATAAATAAATATATATATTCGGTTTAATCTGATCCTTCAGAACAATGTCTATTTACCATGTCTATTCTAGTTATCTTTTTATTATTATTACTATTACTATTGTTTTATTGCACAATCATAGCGGGCATGGCAACCACATTTCACTGCATGCCCTGGTAGGTATGTGATGAATAAACTCTTGAATCTTGAATCTTAAATTAATTACATTTGATTTTCATGGCATACCTGTCAAATTACTTTTGACGCAACTCATAATATAATGGACAATAAAACATAAAGTGAAACTCATTCTCAATATCAATATAACAGTAAATACAGATTTACAATTTTCAACTGGGATGTAACTGTAAAAGGTGCAAGTGAGATAGAAGACACTCTCAGCGAAATTGGAGCATCTGACCTTTTCCAGAATGTAAATACTGTTAACATCTCCTTGGTTAATTATACATTTGAAAGAATGCAGGTTATAGCTAACATGCAATATATCCCATTGATTGGTACAATGGGACAGACATGTGTCATTTTATATAGCTATAACCTGCATTCTTTCAAATGTATAATTAATCAATAAAACAGATATTTAACAAATAAGAAATACAAATGCCACAGAAGGCATTAAATAATTATTATTTTCAATCATTTCACAATAATTGCATAATTGTGTTTGAATATCTGAGTAATTAAGTAATTATACATTTGTCCAAAATAGCCGGTTCAGATATGGTTAATCCAGCTGCCCTGTGATCAGATGAATCCATATTATCTATTTTTCCGACATCAAATGCGTAATTTGTTATCGTACAAATATTGTCATATTTATTTAAATTATGATTAATTAATTCCAAGGCGGCCTGTAGAGTTGACATGAAGGAATCACTATGATTCCTTCCAAATAAAGCCCTTGAGAACACGGAGCACAACAGCCTGTCAAGTTAAGACTGCTCTTCAGCGCTCCTAAATCCTGCTCTTAGTCAGGGTTGAATCCAAGCTTAGGGACAGTTGGGGAATCCCAAAATCGAAGATGTCTTAAATGGCCCTAAGAGCAAATATTTTGTCTTAAATCCGTTGGAGAATGAGACCCATTGAGTTAATGTGGTTTAGTGATGCAGATACATTAAAATAGATTTTTGATCACAGGGTTTTTGCAGTTGCTGAATATTTAGAGAAAGCTTCGGATAAACACACGAAAATAACATATATGTGATGTATTTTGGCCTCTGATTGTGTGCATGGTGTAGCTTAGAAACCATGATTGTTATGTTCAAGTTGTTTTTAGTGTCTTATAATCCCGTAAGGGATGGGTCGTCGGACATGACACGAAAATAAAATGGCATTCATTCATTCATTCATCATTCATTCATTCATTCATTCATTCATTCATTCATTCATTCATTCATTCATTCATTCATTCATTCATTCATTCATTCATTCATTCATTCATTCATTCATTCATGCATTCATTCATACAGATCCGAATGTGTGTGTGTGCAAGTCAATATAACCAGACTGTGCTTGCATGTGCATATGACAGGCAGTTATAGAGTAAAGAGATGATGTACTGTAAGAGGAGAGAGAGGTTAGGAGGATGCTCGAGCCATCCAGTCCTTAGAGCGACCTCTAGGCAAAAGAGACCCACATGCTTGGACGGATTATGACACAATGGGCCCCTGGGCAGAGACATCTATCTATCATGTGAAACTATAGACATCATTAGGAAACCGTAGCCTGTGGGGAAGGGGGGTAAATATTGCACTAAAATTAAGTACATTTTTAACAGGGAATATTGACATGGCAATTTTCAAAGGGGTATCTTGTCAAACCTCTTGTTTGGCAATTATTTGCTAATGCAAGAATATCCATGAAAGTATCTATCTATAAATCTACCATTATCTATCTATCTATCCGTCTATTTTCCACCTTTTCAGAATTACACCAGAGAGTCTGTGGTCTACTGTAAACTGTTGAACGAAGCTGAAATTCTAGTCTTAAAGTCTGCTATTCTGAATCTTGCCATGTTTAGACGTGTGTTAGCCCTGTATTATGCTGCTATTTTCTGAAGAAGCATTTTCATTGGCTTAGTGACGACATAATAGGAGGCTCAGTCTTCCTGTTCTGGGCAGACTGTCAGATGTACACTATACTCTGCCCGTTGCAATGAATGACCTTGCAACGCATTCCTTTCCTGTTTGTAACTTGTGCTTGGTTCACTTTTGAATAAACCTTTGAAAGACGTTTTCTACCTTTCATTATTGGATATTATCAGATAACCTTGACACTCTTCACATGGCACATCAGGATATCTGAATGGAAATGGTTCAATGTAGCCATAGGAGTCTCACCAAGGCATGCTAGTCCCATGTAGTTCTAGGACAAAGTCATGCAGTGCATTGTCATGCAGAGATGTGATTTCTGTACATTTGTATACATATATATATAATATATGTTTGCTATATTGTGATCTTGGAATTGTATTAGATTGGCTATGGCTGTAAAGATGACACAATTTAGAATCAAATGAATCCAAACACATCACATTTGTGTGTGATGCTGATGAGAGTCTCCATACTGTAGTAGCCCTTTAAATGTGGTGATACCGTTTTTATTTAAAATTTTATTTACATGATTTTTACAACCAGAAACTAAAGGATTCCAAGGATAAATGGCCTGCCATTCAGAGGATGTATAGCCTGCCTAGGTGCATTCACAATAAGTGGGACCATTTTCAGAAAAGAAACTGCTCATCATCCAATCAATCCCTAACTCTAACTAGAAAACTATGAAATGCCAAAATATCCAGATGTCAAACTGGTTTGATGTTGCACCAAAGCTGAGTAACTACTAGTATTTGTTCAGAAATTGCTGTAGCGATTGTCATTATAGGTACATTATAATGTCCCTATCCAATCTACACTCAAAATGTCCTTAATTTGAATAGGGTGACATTCAAAACACAATGTTTATGAATCACATTTTTATAGACAGAAAAGCGTACCGTTTTGAGCTACTACAGAAGTCGCTTTGGATAAAAGCGGCAGCTAAATAACCAAATGTAAAGATGTAAACTGTCTACTCAGGGCCCCAAACTGGGGTAGGTTCCCTCAGAGGGTTTGGATTAAAATATTTCTAAAGGTTATTTTCTAAAAAGGTGTGTATGAATCACAGCTGGGGAGAGGAGAGTTGCCAGAGACGACTTACGCAACAGGGCCCAGGATTTCTTGCTACGCCGCTACTGTTGACCATAAGCCCCTCCTGCCAATAATCCCCTGCCCCAGCCACCCACAAACCCCCCAAAAAGGGCTTAGACTCCAGAGGTTTAAAGCCAAGAGCCAACAACTATTCCCCTGTATCTCAACAGGATAAACAGCTGAAGGTGTCATGGTGGCCTATTTCCTCTGACATCTTCAAGGTGAATGTTTAGGCTATTCCTTCAGTTTTTTGGTAGCACTGTTGGGGGTTATTGACACAAATGACTAAGCCCTTTGGTGAGAAAGTTAATAACAGCCACTTCACGCAGTCTTTGGCTTAGGGGCCTCCTGGGCCACGGCCCTGTAGGTCCATTTGGTCATCCATCCCTGCCGGTATTGCGCTTTGTTTACTTTTCTTGTTTTGGTCTGACGTGTGGGTTGGAGTAACTTATTGTGTGAATATCTCTAGACCTCTCTTGGCAGAGCATGAGGTGTGGCCAGCAGTAGCAACCGCTCGCCCTATTCCCACTGAAATCCAACCCACACATCAGACAATAACAAAAACTGTAAACAAAGCGCTGTACCATGTTGTCATATTTTGCCTAGGGGTTGCTGTTGGACAACATTACAGTCTACCTTTAATTGGGGGAAACGGCTATGACAGTTAAAGTGTGATGGAGAACTTCTCAGACAGACTTAGGCCCTTTCTCAAATGGGTACTACCCACCCAGTACCACTTCACTGCAGAGTGTCACTCCATGTGAAGTCACACAGCTGTGGAGGGAACTCCTTAAGGGGAGGGATTACAAAATAAATGACACCCATGCCACCATAATTCAATTATATCCAAGTTCAAGTTTCTTTAATAGTTGTCATACAGAAGTACAGAATACTTTTATACAAAATGCTTCTTTCTGTTACACTCCAGTGACTGTGCTAGACAAAAGATAAGTATGAAATAAAATAAAATAGTATAGCATGTAAAAATAGAAGTAAAAATAGAAGTCACGTACGTAGACACAGTGTTCAGTATATACATATGTACAATGTTTGATGCAGAATAGAGTAACTGAGTTACCATACAATATACAATATACTATGCAATATACTAATATACAATACTATATAATGCAAAGCAGAAATGGGATGAGGTACAATTTATGTACAATTTACAGTAAGGTGTACTGAGGTATGGGTTGTAGTGCAAATCCTTTACCAATAAATATAAAGTGTGTTTAGGTGTTCTAAAGTGTGGAGAGTGGGTGCTGCAGTGTGTTGTTTGTTTAAAGTGAGTGTGTGCGTGTGGATGTGTGTGTTGTGAGTGCATTTGATGGTTGTTGCATAGTGTTATTGTTCGTTGAGCAACCTGATGGCCGGGGGATAGAAGCTTCTTCTGAGTCTTTCTGTGCTTGCCATGAGACTCCGGTATCTCTTGCCTGACCGCAGCAGTTCAAAGAGGCAGTTGTTTGGGTGGCTGGAGTCCTTAATAATTCTCTTAGCCTTACCCCTGCACCGCTTGTTGTAAATGTTCTGGAGAGTGGGAAGCCCCCCTCCAATTGTGCGTTCGGCTGAACGTGCCACTCTCTGTAGTCTGCTTCGGTCTTGTGCGGTGCTATTCCCAAACCAGGAGGTGATATTGCCAGTCCGAATGCTCTCTATTGTACATGAGGATTATTCAAAGAAGTAACCAAAATCAAAATGGCACCAAAACAATGAATATAAATAAGTTATTTTAATCTATGTGCTTAACACATTGGCGGCCACTGGGATGAGTCTAATATCACTAGAGACGACCAGCATATGTAAACAGACTTGGGGCTGTTTGTAGAGCTAAATCTATACTTTATAGTATTGCTATCTGTCCATTCTCATTGTCAATTGAGACCATAAACCGTCCCTTCAAAATGGCTTAAAGGAAAAAAAAATCATCAATGCGTTCTCATTTTATAGCGCAGTGAATATAAGCGTTATACGGCATTTGGTCTAGTATATTTCCTGGAAGGCTAGATAAAGGGCTAATAGCTACTAACGTTATATCCAATGGCATTTCCGTTATACATAAGCTACAGTTAAAACTCAAACTGCATATGATCGGCACGATCCTCAAGCATGTATGCATGAAAGGGGGGGGGGGGGGGGGGCGGGGGACGTTGTTTCTTATTATTGATTACCAATAACCGTGTTCGTCTAAGTAGCCACATACGCTAATCGCCTGGTTGAGTATCATAACAAGGACCGATCAGCATGTAATTTACGTGAAAAAGATCTTACCATGAGCCGGTTGGATCCCCCCGAGCATTTCCCCGTTATCGATCGCCATCTGGTAGATCGATATGTCCATTGGCTGATGATAAATCCCCTTATTGCATAGTGAAATCCGCAATCCAAAACGTAATCCAAGCTACATGCTGCACATCCAGAATCCAGCTAACTGAAAACTCCATTGAAAGTAAAAAAAAAAAAATGCTCCGTTCAGCCACAGGGCACACTGCATTATCACGATAGCGCCCCTAAGAGGATCTGGCCGGTATTGCACTTTCTCGAATTCAAAGAGTAGGGTACATCTGCAGTGCAGCTCGGCGACCTTGAATAGGTTATTAAAATGGAATAAAAGCCAAAACAACTTGCCACGGATATATCCGTCCTTCAGTCCATTAAGCATGGATTCGAAACACGTATATATATCCGTGGTCGGGCGCCATTGTGTTAATAGGGACTTGATAGGGGTTGTTGATGGCTAACTTTGGACAATTTGAACTTGAGTGGTCAGTCACACATTCTGTGAAGAAACTCACTCAAAGTCAAATCAAAACAACAGAACAAGTTGAAACTTTAAAAGTCTAGGAGAATGCTCGAGCCAACCAGTCCTTAGATGCATAGCTATCATTAAAGCAGACTTTGGCAGACTTCTCTTAAAGGTATAATATGTAATATTGTCAAACAGCGACCTCTAGGCAAAAGAGATCCACTCGCAATTAAAAGGGAATTTGTTTGTTTCATCCATCCTTCTGCAGGGGCGACAGTGGCTCTTGGGCAGTGGTTCTCAACCTGTGGTACGCGTACCACTAGTGGTACTTGGTGGTACTGCTGGTGGTACTTGAAAAGATTTATAAAAAAAAGTTATAATAATAAAAAAAAAAAATTTGCAGTCAGGCCACTGAACTTAGAAGCAGGCCAGGCCAGTGTTTCTAGTTGCGGCGGCGCGATAGTTAGATAACCTAGGTGGGGAACAACCAGGAGATCACTGTGACAGAGAGTATTGCAGTCTAAACAGTCATAAATATTTTATTCAACTTCAAACCTGATCATGACCATTTTTATTTTTAGATTTTTTGTAATGTCAGATAAAAAATGAAATACTCTGAAATATTCTGAAAAGAGTTGTTGTTAAATCTGACATTACAAAAAACAAAAAATCCATCAAAATCTGTGTTGTTGCTAATCATTGACACATGCCTAGCCTGTAATAATCCCCCCCAGAAAAATTTACTTTGCATTTGATATATTGAAAATTTTTACTTTTTGTGTGTTTTTTTAACAATAATTTGTGATGCCATCACACAAACTGGCATTTAAATGGTTACAATTTTAAAAAAAAATCCTGCACCAGAATGCAGGAAATTAAGTCGTTGTATTATTATTCCTGGTGGGGGACCCCCACTTAGAAAGTGGCCTGACTGGGGCTATATTTCACACTATATTTCCCAGCCTGAATTGTTTCCCCAGTCCGGCCCTGCTTATGTGAGTTGTAAATGGACAACAACATTGTGTGTGTGTGTGTGTGTGTGTGTGTGTGTGTGTGTGTGTGTGTGTGTGTGTGTGTGTGTGTGTGTGTGTGTGTGTGTGTGTGTGTGTGTGTGTGTGTGTGTGTGTGTGTGTGTGTGTGTGTGTGTGTGAGGGAGAGAGAGAGAATGAAGGACAATTGCTTGCTGTGTGAGAGCGAGAGAGAGAGAGAATTAAGTACATTTGCTGAAATACAGTTCTTAATTTTCTGAGAATGTTAGTTATTATGTTCTCAATGCCCCTTGCATTGTATGAGTTGTGTGGAAGAGTTTGCTAGTTCTAGTGCTACCCCTTTGTACATTTGTACACGTCGGTCATATGGTGATACTTGGAGAGCAGCTATGTTCTCAGGTGGTACTTGGTGTAAAAAGGTTGTTACAAGCTGACTCAAGCTTGCAACAAAAAGGGAGACACAGGCACAATTTAAGTAACAAAAGGAATGTATTTAAAATAATATAACTATCGAAAATTACAAATGAACAAAACATGTCAGCCAATATGGATGAGTATCAGTGTGTAAGCAGTGCATGGATA
>NC_140170.1:161267141-161272194 GCF_963971535.1 Notolepis coatsorum | reverse complement strand
GGAGGAAGGGTGGAACAGGAGGAGGGAGGGAAGGAGTGAGAGAGGGAGGAAGGGTGGAACAGAGGGTGGAACAGGAGGAGGGAGGGAAGGAGCGAGAGGGAGGAAGGGTGGAACAGGAGGAGGGAGGGAAGGAGCGAGAGAGGAGGAAGGGTGGAACAGGAGGAGGGAGGGAAGGAGTGAGAGAGGGAGGAAGGGTGGAACAGGAGGAGGGAGGGAAGGAGCGAGAGAGGGAGGAAGGGTGGAACAGGAGGAGGGAGGGAAGGAGTGAGAGAGGGAGGAAGGGTGGAACAGGAGGAGGAGGGAAGGAGCGAGAGAGGGAGGAAGGGTGGAACAGGAGGAGGGAGGAAGGAGTGAGAGAGGGAGGAAGGGTGGAACAGGAGGAGGGAGGGAAGGAGCGAGAGAGGGAGGAAGGGTGGAACAGGAGGAGGGAGGAAGGAGCGAGAGAGGGAGGAAGGGTGGAACAGGAGGAGGGAGGGAAGGAGCGAGAGAGGGAGGAAGGGTGGAACAGGAGGAGGGAGGGAAGGAGCGAGAGAGGGAGGAAGGGTGGAACAGGAGGAGGGAGGGAAGGAGCGAGAGAGGAGGAAGGGTGGAACAGGAGGAGGGAGAGGAGCGAGAGAGGGAGGAAGGGTGGAACAGGAGGAGGGAGGGAAGGAGCGAGAGAGGGAGGAAGGGTGGAACAGGAGGAGGGAGGGAAGGAGCGAGAGAGGGAGGAAGGGTGGAACAGGAGGAGGGAGGGAAGGAGCGAGAGAGGGAGGAAGGGTGGAACAGGAGGAGGGAGGGAAGGAGCGAGAGAGGGAGGAAGGGTGGAACAGGAGGAGGGAGGGAAGGAGCAGAGAGGGAGGAAGGGTGGAACAGGAGGAGGGAGGGAAGGAGCGAGAGAGGGAGGAAGGGTGGAACAGGAGGAGGGAGGGAAGGAGCGAGAGAGGGAGGAAGGGTGGAACAGGAGGAGGGAGGGAAGGAGCGAGAGAGGGAGGAAGAGTGGCACATGAGGAGGGAGCGAGAGAGGGAGGAAGGGTGGAACATGAGGAGGGAGCGAGAGAGCACACCTCGTTTATGTAAATGAGACGAGAGACACAGTGGAACCAGCAGAGACGGTGGCGGGCCAGGTGAGGGGGGGGGGGGGTGCTTATGACAAAAGCAATCATCATCTATGCTAGGATGTCTTAATATCCACTGTCACTGTGTCCGCTACAGTCTATAACCCCCCTCCCACTATCTCGCAACCCGGGATCTTCATAATACAGCAGCAGCAAAACAGTTACACCCCCCCCCCCCCCCCCCCCCCCCCGCCCATTCAATTGTATGGAAATTCACAATCTTGGAGGAAACATATTGTGATTTCTTAGTCCTATAGCGGGCAGGGAGTGGGAGTAGGATCCTCTTGTTTCCTCCTCCGTCGCTGCCACGGCGCCCGAGCGGAGTCCTTTTGTGTGAGAGCCGTACAACGGCGAATGGGCGCCTATTCAGCGGGATAGACAATGCGTTACACGTCGCTCTGGAAGGACTGAAGGGCGGCGGCGGGCCAGGAGATGCACCGTCGATACCCGCCCTCCTCGTCCCAGACGACGGCATTGTCGTCCGACGACGCGGGCGCTCGTCCCGGCTTGGACACATGTGCCGCTTCAGACGCATGCTGGGTAAACATGTAGGTGCACTATAAGACGACGTGTGGGCACATGTACGCGGGTGCTTGAGCATAAACACAAATGTTTGTTCTTACAACACACATACACACACACATACACACACACGCATGCGCAGAGGCACGTAGGCACACACGCACATGCACAAACCCACAAACAATGCATGCCCCCCCCTACACACACACAGACACACACTAGGGCTGACCTGAATGCTTCAAAGCTTCAATTGTTGACATGGTAGCCTAATCGATGCCAAAATCAGTATTTAACTACTTTTATTATTATTATGGATCCTTCCTCTTCCACCATGTCGTCAGGTATTTTGTTTCGAGCAGTGAATGAGACTCACTCTCTGTTGTCTGTAACAGGCTTTATCGCCATAGAGTGACATTTTTGTTTGTGTGATGTGCGGTCGATGTGGATAAAACGTCCATTTTCAGTCAATAATAACAGACTTTTTAAAATACGCGTCCATGAAGGAATCCTGGTCCTCTTGAGTGGTGGAGAGCAAACCATGCAGACGCTGGCGACTGTAGCCACTCGCTCACTTTGTATCCTATGTAGCCACTTCAAGCCCTTCAGAGAGAATCTTTCATTGTAAGCAGAACGAGGAATTCCCTGTTACCAAAGAATAGTAACCGTGCAGACGGTCACACAATCTGAAGTGGGTTGAGTGCTTGTATAGGTGTGACTCATGTTTTCACTTTAATTGGATGCCATTGTTTATTTGATCGATGCACACTTAAAGTGAAGGCCCGCTTTTATGTGTTGCTTTTTTCATGTGTATCTATTGAACCTTTTTATTAAGCCTAAAATGACTTACGTTTCCTCTTTGTTCATCCTTAACACATTGAGAGCCACATTGCCCAGATAACCCCTTCCGTGCCAGCGCTTTAGTCAATGGGAGGTCGGGGATATTTGCGAACGCTTAAACTATATCTTCAATTATGGCTATGGGTCTAAAACACCCCTCGCTTATCAATGACTTGCTTGCAGTCAACATGTACGAAACGGATTGTTTTTTCATTGGTACATTTCCGTTTTATACCTTTTGAATACAAGTATAGTTTCGGAGAGTTCTAGTAATTTCAGAGAAATTCCGCGATAATAGCCCTTTAGTGGAATACACAAAACACGTTGTCATTTTTCGGCTGATTTATGAATCGTTTTCAAATAAACGCTAGATTATCGATAGTATATGTGTACTTATGCACGCTAGAGAAGCGGGCTGAAAAATCGATTATCTATGCCGTGCTTAGCGTTAACGTTACGCACACACACACACACACACACACACGTTGTGATCGCTGTGAAAAAAAATTCTGATTAACCCAAAACTGGTTAAGATGTTCTGCAAAAAGATTAATCCAATTCCTGATCGCCATTCTAAATATCGATCGAGTTTATTGATCCAACGTTATACTCCGAAACAGATAATCGACGCTTCTTCCAGTCCCCTCAGTCAATGCAATAGTATCCAGATGCATGCCCCAGAAGTAAAATGTGGACCGGAGTTATTTTTTTCGATGCACTTTTTCAGCCAATCCAATCCAATGATGTTGCAATACCATCCGGGAGACGATAGGCAGTGGTATTTGTCCTTTTCGAGCTCAGAGCCATTCCCAATGATAACGTCAGGTTGGATGGATGAAAAATGAATGGATATTGCATTCCGACCAGGGCAGGTGCTTGAGGGCGAAGTGGTGCGGTCGCTCTGTAAGTTGTATGGGATGAAGAAAAGTAGGACGAGTCCGTACCATCCACAAGGTAACCGAACGGTTTAATCGAACCCTCCATGACTTGCTTCGTGCTCTTCCCCGGAGAAGAAGAGGAGGTGGGCGGAGTATTTGCCGAGGTGGTATACGCTTATAATACGACAGAACATCAGAGCACGGGCTATTCCCCATATTTTCTCCTGTTTGGCCGAGCCCCTTGCACACCTCTAGACCTCATGCTTGGTGGGGCAATGAGGAAGTTGGAGGTGTGGGAGAGTGGGTGCAGAGACATCAAGAGCGGCTACAGGTGGCATATGAGCAGGCTAGTGGTCAGATGCAGAAAGCAGTAGAGTCTCGGCGTCGGCACTTGGGGGCCGACGTCCAAGGACGCAGACGTGCAGCCAGGGGAACTGGTTTATGTGCGGAATCGGAAGGTAATTGGTAGGAATAAAATTCAGGATCTATGGCTTTCCATTCCCCATCGGGTCGTCAAGCGGTTGGGCCCCGAAAAGCCGATGTATACCGTGGTGTCGGTGGATGCTGCGGGACCGCCCAGGAATGTTCACCGTTCTGAGGTCCGGCGTTGTGGTGCCGGGGTACTGGGGGAAAGGGAAGATGTCAGGGGGGTGCAAGGAGAGGAGAGTGAAGATGGTAGTATGATTTGGATTGGTATTGGTAGTGGGTCAGAAGAAGGCTTGGGGGCGGATCCCAAGGAAGGGGGTCCGGAATGGAGCCAGCATCATAGTTCAGATGACTCTGAGGAACAATCCCATCGTCGAGACCAGGGGAGCACGATCTGAACCGGTGAAACCATGGCCCCACATAGAACGGGGGGAACCGGAGGAGAGAACCATGTTCCCTGGTGCCGGTGCGTTCGGTCACACCGCAGCAATGCGGGTGTCCATTCTAATCCCTTTAATCTGCTGCGATCGGCCGTTCGTCATCTAGGGGGGAAGAGTGCGGTGCTAGGGGTTGGGGCGTCGGCACTTGGACGTTGTCGTACGGAGGAGGGGTCCTTCGGGGCCAAAGACGGACTTGGAGATCAGTGGGACCCTGATTAGTTTTTCTAGGGGGGTGAGTGTGGCCAGCTGGGGGTATTGTGGGTGTGGCTCTGGCGTCAGCGTATATTTCAGCCTGACCGGAGGGCGGCTGAACGAACACTTCCTAGTTGGGTGCGGGCGGACGATAGCAGCAAACATTTCCCCACACCTGGTTCCCCTGTTACAGGACGAGAGAGAGTGTCGAGTGTAGTAGGTACTCGAGTGACAGTGTCCTGGTGAGTAACTTAACTATAGTATAAAGCGGAGCTTGCTTGCATTATCATGTCGCTAGGTTGATGTGCACTGTTTAGGTGTTTATACTGTGTATGGTCTTCCTTAGGGAACGACACAGACAGTGAACGGTGAAGAGGTGAGGCGTTGTGCTTACGCCTGGCGCTACAAAGGTATCGCTCACTTTCTTTGGTTTATGAGTTGCACACATGCATATTACACACACAGACTGTTTAGGATAAATAGTAATACAGACGACCTGTCCTGATTTCCCTCAGGCTGGGGAAATAGATGTACCGTTGCGGCCCGGGTGTGTGCTGTGTGTGTGCGGCGCCGGGTGTTTCACTCATTCGGTTAAAGTGTAATCTAGCTCTCTCTCGTTCGTTTGTATTACCGGTGTGTTAATAAATGTTTGTCTTGTAGT
>NC_140170.1:161247141-161262141 GCF_963971535.1 Notolepis coatsorum | reverse complement strand
AATCTATTGACCAATAACCATAAGCTAACACACAATGAAAGTGCATGTCATTTGATGAAATGTTAACAACCTTTGGAGAAACGTATTGTATTGTTATTGCCGGAAAAAGTAATCTCATTGTTTCAATGTTCTATTTTGATCACATCGATACATTGTAACATCAGAACTCATTGGATGACTAACCACAGCTTGCTGAATGCTTAATTACTCAAGATTTAGGTTACATTCAGACTATACCATATACCACTAACACCATCTCCGTCTCCTTCTTCCATGCTACTGAAGAACTCAACATTCTTACCTTGATTCCTAACAGATAATAACGGGTTATACATGCAAAATGGACAATTACAGAATAGAACACTGGAACTGGAAATCTTTTAAAAATCTTCAAACGGGGACTGCCTTCGCATATAGACTAGGCATTTACAGCTGTTCCAATGTAAATGTGCGCTAGTTTGTTATGTTTGGAAGATCCACTCGTCACTCTGAAGTCGGACTCGGTGTGGACGGCCATGCGAGCGGTTCTCACACGAAACCCGCCTGCACGCGCCTCTGGTCTGTCCCCGGCGTAAGCCCCACAGCTAGTGGGCGTCTGTGCTGTGTGGTGAAATGAGTTTGGTCAATGATAAGTCCCAGTCTCGGTGTGGGCAGATAGTGTTTACTTGGCTCCATTGTCATGTCCGAAAATGCCACAGTATTTTCTGTGCGCTGCACACAGCGTTGTTTGTTTGGGAACCCAGAGTGAGTGTCTATGGAATCGTTTTCACAATCTCCATCTCCGCCTGTTCCCACTGCCGGATTTTGCAAACAAAGACGTGGTTGGCAACTTCTACAAGGTCTCCATCTTTAGAGCTCGAAAACACCTCCTCATATCAGGTTGGTGAGATACACAGAGAGCGACACACACACACACACACACACACACACACACACACACACACACACACACACACACACACACACACACACACACACACACACACACACACACACACACACACACACACACACACACACACACACACACACACACACACACACACACACACACACACACACTTAATCTCCACTCGCTCTCCCACAACTGTGTGTGTTTCGCAATGCATATTGGTGAAACTGCCTATAATATTCTCACAGCAGACAACAACTTTGTGTGTGTGTGTGTGTGTGTGTGTGTGTGTGTGTGTGTGTGTGTGTGTGTGTGTGTGTGTGTGTGTGTGTGTGTGTGTGTGTGTGTGTGTGTGTGTGTGTGTGTGTGTGTGTGTGTGTGTGTGTGTGTGTGTGTGTGTGTGTGTGTGTGTGTGTGTGTGTGTGTGTGTGTGTGTGTGTGTGTGTATGAGACCCCATGTATCCGAGCTCTTGCGAGAATCCAATATTTTAGAAGGGTTGTTCAGCACCAGATTGCTGGACAGCTCCTTTTCGTTCTCTGGTTCTGTCCTCCTCTCCTCATATCATTGCAAGTCTGC
The DNA here is from genome assembly GCF_963971535.1 of Notolepis coatsorum. Taxonomy (NCBI): domain Eukaryota; kingdom Metazoa; phylum Chordata; class Actinopteri; order Aulopiformes; family Paralepididae; genus Notolepis; species Notolepis coatsorum. The sequence continues at coordinate 161,260,672 of NC_140170.1, read as the reverse complement.
AAACCACAGACCATATCAGAGAAACTACCTACAGTATAATATTCTCACAGCAGACAGCAACTCCTGCTCATGATTGAAAAACATGTATTACTCATAGATGGGATGTTTTCTAGTCCTCATGCAGCGTGGAAATGTTGTTGACACAACGGTGAAAATGCACTTAATATGTCTAGATATCAAATGCTTTTGTCTGTGAATTGACACAATCAAAGCATTCACTGCAGAATCAGTGGTGGGAGAAAAGTCTAAGCACATATTTTTCGAGGAACAACAGCTTCAAAGAACGTCATTCAAGCATTTACAGAGAGAGTGGCCTGCCGTTCACCGAGCTATGCGACTGTTGCGTGGTGCAAATGATTGGATGTGAAAATCCTCAGAAATCAACAAATTGAAGTATTGGAAAAATACAGTACGCAGCATATAGATATGCTTATTAGTTTATATTATCATTGATTTAAATGCATTCGTAATGATGATCTGAGAGAGTAAGTCCGGTAACCTCAGTGTCAACACATATGTTGGTGTGCAAAAGTCTCTGCAGTGCCCCTGGAGCAGTATTGGGTTCAGTCAGTGCCTTGCTCCAAGGCACTGTAGATGTAATACTACTGCTTATTGGTATGCCTCTCTACATGTGCACCATGTGTTGTTGTTGTTGATGGTTCATAGTGTTTAAACGGGGGTTCAATTCAACGTCAGGTGTTTTCAGCCTAACCTGATGTTTGGTAACAGGCCACAACCAATAAGAGCTGTTTACTGAACAGATGTCCTTCCATGGGAACAATAACCTGCCTGCTGTATCGATCCCCATTAGCTGCTTGAGTGTACTTGCAAGTGTAAACATAACACGCACACACACACACACACACGCACACACACACACGCATGCATGCACACACACACGCATGCACGCACACACACACATACGCAAGCAAGCAAATTGAAACAAGTGAAGCAAGTGCCCACACCACACACACACACGCACACGCACACGCACCCACACACACAGGCAGTGTGTATAAAGCCGGGCAGCAGCTAACAGGTACAGTAGAAGAGATGGATGGTAGTTCTGCCAGCAGGCTCATCTGATATGAAATAGGCCAGAGGTCACACAGTCATACTATCACACAGATAATAACCAAGAGTGTATGTAATGTGTGTGTGTGTGTGTGTGTGTGTGTGTGTGTGTGTGTGTGTGTGTGTGTGTGTGTGTGTGTGTGTGTGTGTGTGTGTGTGTGTGTGTGTGTGTGTGTGTGTGTGTGTGTGTGTGTGTGTGTGTGTGTGTGTGTGTGTGTGTGTGTGAGTCAACATGAGCAGGTATGTAAAGGAGCTGAAGAGGTCAGATATAGCTCTCTCTCTCCATCTGAGTGTGTGTGTGTGTGTGTGTGTGTGTGTGTGTGTGTGTGTGCGCGTGTGTGTGTGTGTGTGTGTGTGTGTGTGTGTGTGTGTGTGTGTGTGTGTGTGTGTGTGTGTGTGTGTGTGTGTGTGTGTGTGTGTGTGTGTGTGTGTGTGTGTGTGTGTGTGTGTGTGTGTGAAAGAGAGAGAATGGTGTGTGTGTGAAAGAGAGAGAGTGAGATTACGTGAGTTATTTTACAGAGGTCAGCTTAAGTATGTGTGTGTGTGACAGACAGACTAAATGAGGGACCTGATGGGTTGGTTAAATGTACACCTTTGTTTTTTGTCCATCCTTAGTATACAAACAAATGTCTGGGTCTGAGGAGGATACTGTGGTGGATTATTATTTATCAATTATATCGTAGACGGATCTTCTGATCAAAATAGTACGTGTTGGTTAAATGAGCTTTGCCTGAGACGAGTGCTCTCATCGTGGCCAGCTAGGAGAGACTGAAGAAGAGGCAGTGACCATGGTCCTCATTCTCGAACGGACAAAGTTACCAAGGAATTCCTTCGTAACTCGGTTTACGTACTTATTCTGCATTCTCGAACGGCTTCGTATTGTCAATTCTTTGTAGGATTTATGTAGGATTTATGAACTCGTAAGTTGGACAGGCCGGTGTGCACCCGTGTTTCCAACAGCTTTCTCCGGGACAAGTCATTGGGGATTGCCGATACTACAGACATCTGTGGAATTTTATAATTATAATAATAATAAATACAACAATATTTGTATCATTAATAATTACGTTTTGCATTTATAGTCATGACTCAATGAGGCATCATGAGCATTACACACACACACTGCAAACTAAATAAATAAGAACTGAACCGATCGCCGCAGATATAGCTACTGTATAGTGGAATATACTGTATTAATATGCCATATACTGTCTTCTTCTCTATGATATTATTTATTGTTGGTTTAATGTATTCCTATTGCTAAACTAAATAAATGCGTGGAGCTTGTCAAGAGCAAATCGCACAGTCGTTGCACAGTATTGACATGACTAAATGAGATGTCATGCTAATATGTCATGTTCTACAGTAGGACTTAATACCTATAATAATACTATAATACCTAATAAAACAAGTAATTAGAATAATAAAAGCCTACTTTGCAGGACCGATTAATTTCACAAGTATACAGTACGTGTGTGTGTATGTGTGCGTGTTTGTGTGTGTGTGTGTGCTCGCGTGCTGAGGCTGCCTCACTAAGCCGTTTCTCCATGCATTTATTTATTTATGGAGCATTTATTTATCCATTCTGGTTGGATGGTGTATTGTACTTGTGCTGTATAATAACAATACAATACATTTGAAACTAATCTCATTTTGAGATCAGTCGCAAATCGCTTCCGCGCTACCTGTTGAATGGATCAGCATGGTGCAGTGCAATGCCGAACCTCTGCTGTTTTGCACATGCCTCATTCACCTTATAAGGAGCTGGCGGGGCGTCTCTGTATGCAAATTCAATGAACGAGAACGAGCATTTCAGTTTAAGAATGAGTTGACGTATTTCATTCATGGGAACCCAGCTGGGAAGATTTTGATGAGTTACGGAGACCGTTTCACGAGTTCAGGAATCTGGAGGAGGATTGCCGTAAATCTGTTAGTACGACATTTTTACCAAGATATTTACAAAGGCACTTACGAACACGTTCGAGAATGAGGACCAATGATCTTAAGTAGAGAGAGGGGTGGGAGCGGTAGCCCTTGGCCTCTCACCTTGGTGTGAATTAAGCTATTGTTTGGGGCAACCAAAAGGGATTCTCCCACAATACTTTAGGACCTGCACATTCTAAATGAACTAGACGGGTGGTCTGACTTTCTATGGTGTCTTGTATCACATCTGGCCACCACATCTCCACTTTCAACTCTCTCATGTATGGCAGTGTTCTAGAACGGTGATTCCCAAACTTCTTTTCAACATGTCAGAGCTTAAGCTATTAACCACCACACACACCATCGTTTTGTTTGTAGCATATTTAAAGCTGATAAATGAGTCACACCATTTCCAGAATTAAATTCTGTTGAAATAATTGATACAGCTGGTCCGTATGAGCAGCTGTATCAGGACAGAAGCCTTGCATCACGTGTCCCCTCCGGTACACGAGGAGGCAGCCTGTCGCATCTTTTCGCCGCAGCAGCTCGAGCTCTCAGTGGCGAGGAGTAACGCGTGGGAGGCTCACGCTGCCCCCGTCACTTCCTGCTTCCCACCGGCTTTCCCACCCTCTAACACTTGCCAATTGTGTTAGTATGAACGACCGGCCAGCCGGTAGCAACGCCGAGAGCTGGGCTCGAACCCAGCGTCTCCTGCGTTAGAGGCGAGCGCCTTGCCCACTGCGCCAATCAGCCACCCTAAGATAGGATGTATTCTCTGGAATCAGAACGTGGACCCCTGGACAGTTATCATGCCACAGCGGGGGAGAACCACTGCTCTGGAACCTGCACAAGGTAAGTGTGTAGAATGTGTCATGGAAATGTATTTGTAGAAATGTTCAACACCAACAGGCCTATATCATTATCAAATAGATTTCGAAAGCTTAGTATAATTGACGTAAAAAATTAAAAGGATAGCAGTCCAGAGGAGACGGATAGGATGGATATCATATCAGAATTGATAGCATATCAGGGTTGATAGCATATCAGGATTGATAGCATATCAGGGTTGATAGCATATCAGAATCGTCTTTCAGTGCCTCTGTGCCCATTTTCGTAGGCAGTTAGCCTCGCTGGTATGCGTGCCATTAGCGTTAGCCACGCTTCTTTGCTTTTGGAAAGATTGATACAAAATATATATATATTATACTTTAAAAAATTCAATTGCATTCGACTAAGAGGTTGGCAGTCGACTATGGCTCCTTTCGATCAATTAGTTGACTATTCGACTAGTCGAGGTCAGCCCTAGTGCGTGCACACGTCCCATCTCTTGTCTTTGGAAAGACCAGATGAGGTCAGAGGAGTTTGATAGTATTTACTGAGGATGGCCAGATAATGTTGATATTTAAACTTAAAAAAATAATAATACATAATAAATGTATACATGATCATGCAACATAAAAAAAATCGTTGTAGGAACGGTTTGGGAGAGGGAGGTAGGGAGGGGTTTTAGTTTGTGTGGTGTGATAACAATGTTTAAATTGAGAAGTTTAAACTTTAGTCTAGTTTTAGGGGTGGGGGAAAAAATCAATACGTAGTAGTATCGCGATACTTTGCGTGGCGATACTGTATCGATACAGGGACGCCAAGTATCGATATTTAATTATCCATAATATATATATTTTTTAAATTTGTATAAGGAAGTTGCATTGTTCATTTCAATACCTGTAATAGTACAGTAGTCCACACACACACACACACACACACACACACACACACACACACACACACACACACACACACACACACACACACACACACACACACACACACACACACACACACACACACACACACACACACACACACACACACACACACACACACACACACACACACACACACACACACACATGCATTCAGTTAAGTTTGAATATGACTGTTCAACAGTTCAGGTACATGCAACACAGATTACAGTTTACATCTGTCTGCTTGAGAAAATACCATGTTCTGCAATAAAAATGATTGAAGTGAGATGAACAGACTGAACTTTATTTTATTAGATAAAACATGTTGACAAAGTTTTACTTTGCAGTTGAAAAAAGGTAATAAAGGGAAATTTGATAAAATATATATATTTTTTTAATATATCGTATAGTGACGCAAGTATCGCGATAGTATCCTATCGTGAGGTCTCTGGCGATTCCCACCCCTACTAGTTTTACAACAGAAATAAAAAAATGTGTTGTAATGAAAATACCGGAAAAAGGTACCATTGGGTACCGGTATCGGTTCAAATGTGACCGGTACCCAACCCTAGTGGCTACAGGTGTGCTCTCTGATTTTGAACTGAGGAACTTCTGTGGTCACAGAAGAGAAATAAACAACTTTCTTTGGAATAGCCTTGACTCTCAAGATGGAGTTCCATCTTCCTGTATAAACGTGGGTGTGACCACAACTCTGTCTCATTTCTGCTCAGAGTGTGTACAGGTGTGCTCTCTGATTTTGAACTGAGGAACCTCTGTGATCAGAAATAAACAACTTTCTTTGGAATAGCCTAGAATCACTGCACTTGGTAAAATAATTTCCCACAACAAGGCAGAGTCTCATAGACTCCTGTCCCAAATAAAGGCGGGGTGTTTTATGTGTTTTTACTATTAAAGGCAGGTCTCAATTAGAATCTGGTTTATCTGGTTGCGATGATGCTGAAAAGCATTATTTTATGTCCATTTTATGTGGCCTCGTCTTCTCAGCCACTATGTCATAAAAAAAACATCTATATTTAATCACATTTTCGTCATTTAGCAGGTTATCATCAATCTTGGCATCCAAGCTGATACAATCACTGCATTAATGGAAAGAGCAGGAGCCAAGTCTTATCAGCCATCTTTTCCTGAGCACCACTGGGGATCTGGTGCAGTGAAGTGGTAATACTTAAATAATCCATAGGATTAGTAGCTGCATACCCGGTTCTTTATTTGACTCATGTTGACCTATACATGCTGGTACATGTAAAAAAGGTAATATTTATACTGATTTAAATAAACAACTTGACACCTGTCCCAAATAAAGGTGTGTGTGTGTGGGGGGGGGGGTGTTCATCAGTGATTGAAGCAAATTAAAGCCTGGGCTATTAATTAAATGTTATGGTATATTGATAAAATGACCATAACCAAATAACAAACAAACCGAAAGTGAAATTTTACCTAAAGCCATGAAAGATTAGGGATGTGTGATTTTGTAATGAAATTATTATGAGTTATCTCTGTGGCACAGACTGATTCTTTCACCTTGTGCATGCTGTTCTGAGTGTGTCTGAGATTGCAGATGGTCAATACCGCCCCATAACGCTTTGTGGCCGCTATTGCACTCCATTAGAAACCATGTATTTATTTTTCTGGGCCGAGCTGAGCCGTGTGGGCGGGGTCTAAATACTCCGGCGAGCCAATCGGTCACCGCCATACTAGAGGCTGCCACATTTCATTCTTGCATGAGGAGACATAATAACGATAATCTAGCGTTGATTTCAGGATGATTAGATAATCAGGCGAAAAATTACAACGTGATAAGAGTGGATTTCACTAAAACGCTATTATCGCGTCTTTTCCTGGGATTACTCAGAAGCACCCAAACTATACTCATATTCAAAACGGTATAAAACGGAAATGTATGGATGAAAAAACAATCTGTTTTTTGCATGTTGACCAGAAGCAACTCACTGACAATCAACGGTGTTATTCGATCCATAGCTATACTATTTCATATAGTTTAAGCACTCAAACACGGCCTTCTTTCCATTAAACAGAGCGATGGCAGACAACGGCTCAATTCCCGGAAGGGGCGTGGCACTCAATATGTTAAGGGGATGCAGACCAGAGACCTATTTTGGACAAATGTATAATTACTTTAATTACTCAGATATTCAGACACAATTATGCAATTATTGTGAAATTATTGAAAATAATAATTATTTAATGCCTTCTGTGGCATTTGCATTTCTTATTTGTTAGATATCTTGTTTTATTGATTCATTATACATTTGAAAGAATGCAGGTTATAGCCAACATGCAATATATGATTGGTACAATGGGACATACATTTGTTTTATATACTGTAGCTATAACCTGCATTCTTTCAAATTATATCATTAATCAATAGAACAGATATTGGAATACACTATGTAGCCTACGTGTCTAATGAATGAACAGTAGGCTTATATTATTATAATTACTTGTTTAATTAGGATTTAGTAGATACTATATATATGCTCTGCCCTATACATACAGTAAGTACAGTACACATATTAAGGCCGCGGGAGTCGGGCAGCGGACTGGTGGACTGTACTACTATATGCAGCGTAGTATCTGCGATCTCCTAATAAAACAAGTCATTCAAATAATATAAGCCCACTGCGTTCATTCATTACGCACGTAGACTATACAGTACTGCGAGCGTGTGTGTGTGTGTGGGGGGGGGGGGGGGGGGGGGGGGTGCGCGTGCGCTGCGGCAGGTGGTCACGAGTAGTAGCCTGTATTCTGTATATGATGACAATACATGAATCTAATCTCATTTTGATTGGTCGCAAAGCGCTTCCGCCACCATTTTCACACGGCTGCATGCATCAGTTGCATTTAATGAGCTGGACAGGTATGTCTAAACTCTCGACTTTTTTTTATTTCATTTGCACACGGCACAGAGCCTGCCTTATAAGGTTGCTCTGGAGGCGTTGTTTTGTATGCAAATGACCTAGACGAGAACGTGCGTTCATGTTTCTGAACGGTGAGATTCCTCAATGCCGGTTTCACAGCTGTGATCGTTTGAGCCACTTAAGACATCTTCCACACGCGTTGGGACATCAGAGTGAACTTGTCGTTGATTCTGTCTCAGTCAGTTCCAAGATGGTTGCCCTAAGAGAAGTCTTTGGAAAATATTGGGGAATGAGACCCATTGTCTCTTCCTCAGTGTGTCTCCATGATGAGAGCACTCCTCTTAGCTAAAGCTAATTTAACCTAATCGTTTTTACTATTAAACTTATTTTGATCAGAAGATCAGACGATATCATTCATAAATCATAATCCACCACAGACCCTACATAGACTAATCTAATATTCTTTATGCAAAGTGAAGAACATAAAGTACTTGAGTTCCATACATATTTGAACAATACCAATACAATGTGTGGAATACACAAAAAGGAAATAAATGTCCTAGATGTGAAAATCATAAAAACAGATGATGGAGACTTACATACTACTATCCATCGGAAAGCAACTGAACTATCTTAAGGGCTGATAGTTTCCATCCAAAGACAACTTTCCATTTGATAAATTCCAACGACTTAGATACCAAAGGCACAGGGAGAGTTCATGGACGAGGCTACAGACATGGTGAACTGCTTCCGAGGATACAAAAGAAGCTCACTTCACACCAAACAGTTACTTTAAACCAAAAAACAACAACATATCATTCTTCAAATATATATTTTGTGACCTCAATACAACCTGGCTACACAAGCCCTGTGGAACTTTTAAACATGGAATTCATATCAGAGAACGCAAGCAAGCGACCTTGGGTTTCATGAAAGGCGCTATAGAAATGTTATCTATTATTATTATTAAATAGTCAAAGCTGGCATTCAAATGTCACACTTCTATCCTCTCTTGCAGGAACACAAGCTGAACAAGGACCTTAGGGCGGACAAGGCTGAAGAGGATCTGAAGAACTATCTCCTTGATTTGGGGGAAGGCAGAAGGAAACACAGGGATAGTGAAGTTCAGCTCCAGATTCCTCCAGGGAGCAGAAACTGAACAGCGAGGATGGCAAGCTAGGGTGTGTCTGGTGGAAGTAGGATGCAGAGGATTTATAGCACAATCAATGTTATCATTATTGGGAGAGTTGGGGATTTGTGGGTGGAGTTTGTGAAAAGCAGTACATGAGATGTCAGAAGAAGCATTGAAAAGCAGTGAGTGGATTTGGTTGATGAGAAATAATGTCAGCTGGGGGCCAAAGGGTAAGATTATTCCTTTTCTTCTCTGTTGTTGCCGTTTCATGTGTGATATTTGTATCAGGAATTGTATTTTTGAGGGGCGGCTGGGTGGCGCAGCGGACACTGCGCTCGTCAACAACACAAGAGACACCGGGTTCGAATCCGGCTGTCGGCGTTGCCTCCGGCTTGGGCCGGCCGTCATACTAACTCAATTGGCAGAGTTAGCGGGTGGAAGTCGATGGGTGGTAATCTGGACGTTGTGGACAGCGACTCCTACAGGTCGGTTGGGGGACGCCTGCACAGCAGAGACAGGAAATGGCGGGGGTAGTGTGAGCCTCCCACATGTTACACCTCGCCAATGAGAGTCCACGCTGGCAGGTGAAAAGATGTGACAGGCTGCCTCCTCGTGTATCGGAGGGGACACGTGATGCAAGGCTTCTATCCTCCATACAACCAGCCAGTGGGGGGCATATGCGAGCAACGTTCAAGACAGGGGAGGGATGAATTGGCAAAGCGAAATTGGGATGGGAGAAAAAATAGAAAAAAAGGAGGGTTGTGATAGCTATTGGGTTTCTTCATTGAGTGTTTATCCTTATCATTAGGGCACAAGTATCTTATGTTTTATCATCAAATAGGGTATTAGGTGAAGGATCGCAAGTCTCTCAAAGGCACTGTATGCACTCCTCTATATCAGATATCCTCTATAAGGATATCAGAGCCATCAATGACATGTGTTTGTCTGTGTTCCCTGGAGAAGAGAGAGTCTACCTTTCTGCTGACTCAGCTTCAGAGGACAATCACAAGGATGCACTGCCTGTCGAGTTTATAAGCTCATTAATACCGTCTGGAATGCCTGACCTTGAAATTTAAATGAAAGTAGGAGCTCCAATCACACCGCAAACAGGTCCCAACCGGACTCTCAAAAAGTAGCACCAGGATGGTGGTCGTGCAGATGATGGACAAGGTGGCTGAGTGTTAGGAATCTAGGTAAGAATGTTGAGTTCAAGTATGGCATGGAAGAATGGAGACGGAGAGGGTGCTGCTATTCTCGAATATGTGTTATTTTTATTATCAGAAACACTTTGAGCGATAACAATACTTTGCAAGGTAAAGCAGGTAGTAGTAATAAGGAAGGAAACTTAAATAGACAACTTATATAACAAGAGAGAAAAGGGCGGTGAGAGATCCGACTTCTCGACCTTAAGCAAAGATAACTTAAATCATGATAATGGGCGAGATATCCGACTTCTGCCCATGGACGGCTGTTCCCAGTAACACAGCTGAAGAACCGACAGAAAGAGAGGGGCAAAGTATTACTATAAAGGCCTCAGTACAGCCAGCAGACCCAATCAGCACCAGTGACACAAACAAGGGCAGGTGACAACAATCAGGTAATTACTGAGACAGCACGTGACGACACACACACACACACACACACACACACACCACACATCCTCACTTGCACTCTCACACACCCCACACACTACAAAAAGGTCACTTTAAAAACATAACTGTATATTTGTATATTATTGTATAGTACTCATTACCTTTATTTCTTAAGTTTAGCATTGTATTGAATTTTTTATCATGTCTATTTTATTATCTATTCTATGTTATTATTTGTATTTTTGCACAATCAAGGCGGGCATGGCCACCTTCATTTCACTACATGTCTCGAGTATGTATGTGACGAATAAATCTCTTGAATCTTGAATGTACAATGTGCCTTTCATTGCGTCCCTTCCAAATGAACCATTAATACTGCATAGAGGTCTGGCCTTTACACAGGGTGTTTCTAAAGGGCGGGCCCAGAGGGTCAAGGTGGAGAAAGGGGCAATGGGGAGGGCTGTAGTACAGGAGCAAGGGGTCAGGGGTCAGGGCACGGTGAAGAAAAAAAAGATTGCAGCATGTCTTTATTCTCATCTCCCCAACACACCGTCATACTTGTAGGCCTATGTTTGATTCACAAAGTGCCTCAAAATGGTGGTGGTGGTGGTGGTAGTGGTGGTGGTAGTGGTGGTGGTGGTGGTGGTGGTGGTGGTAGTGGTGGTGTGGCCTGTGGTCCAGCTGCATGCTAACTGTACAGTACAGCTGTTAGCCCTCTGCCTTTGAACTGCACAGCTGCACTGCTGACAGGAGAGCATGCATCAGCGTGGTGGTGGAGAGACAGAGAGTGCCCGTGGTGCACACACACACACCTGCTCATTAGCTCTGATGATGAGAACACAGTCAACAATACCCACATCTCTGCAAACCCCGATTTCCAACCCTACTCTACCATCTCTCTCAACTCTCTCTCTCTCTCTCTCTCTCTCTCTCTCTCTCTCTCTCTCTCTCTCTCTCTCTCTCTCTCTCTCTCTCTCTCTCTCTCTCTCTCTCTCTCTCTCTCTCTCTCTCTCTCTCTCTGCCTCTGTATCTTTTTTATTTTCTATGTCCCTTGCTCGCTCTTTGCAGGTAACCCCTCCATCTAATTGACAGGTGGAGTGGCTGAGGAAAATCTGCTTTTCTCAAGACAATCTAATGAGTGGGTCATTCTACAAAAACGGTGGAAGTGCCGTCACTTGCTTTTCCAGACATCCTTTAAGTTTACCTAATAATCAAATTAATTTATTCATTAATTGAGTTCTAGATTATGTTCAATAATCTAGAACATAAAATGTATTACATTGAATAGTTAAATTATTTTAATATGGCTGATATGGCAGCCATTTTGTTAAAAACGTTTTGTCTTTGTCATTGGTGTTACAGTCACATGTGTTACAGTCATTAAGCTCTACTTGTTGTTAGTTATTGCTATTAAAGACATTTTAGCTATGTAAGAAGGAATACATTTCAGCAGATTTGTATCTCCCAGATTCCACCGTTTCAGTAGAATGACCCAACTATCTAACAACTATCTATTAGCTATCTAACAATCTTCCAATGGACACACAATTGAGTCTAAACGCAGTGTAAAGTATTTAGGTATAGTTATAATTATCAGTTTGTCTTGTGATGATATTGCCAAAAGTGTTATTCAGATAGTGAATGCAAAGCTATGGGTTTTGTACAGACAAGGTAAGTGCTTGAATCTCAAAAGCCTTAAGCTACTCTGTTCTGCCCTAATTCAATGTCTGTTTCACTAGGCCTCTCCTGCCTGGGACACATGGAAGCTCCAGGTGTGACAAAGCAGATTTATAAAAAGTTTGACCTAGATCTCATGTTGGTCAGGGGGAGCTCTCCAGCCTTGGTTTATTGAACGTGGAAGATTGAAGATTTAATTGTTTAGACTAAATCATGTCTAGATTGTCAATAACAGCAATGCTCTCTATTAAGTAACTTCTCTCGTGTACCGAGTGCTTGCCAATACAAGACCAGTTTCTTTCCTTTTTGTTGTCTATCCAATGTTGTCTATCAGAGTTTCAAGCTACAGTACCACTTCAGTGCCATTAGAGACTGCAATGCACACCTGTTTTTACACCTGTTTTATTTTTTATACACCTGTTTTTGTACACCTGTTTTTACACACTTGTTTTATACACCTGCTTTTATCTCATCACGCTCTTATTGATATTGATAGATATGATTTAAGTGCATTTTATCATGTGCTTATTTTTTATTCATGATGCAGACATAACGTGAAACTGAATGTGAACTGTCATCTATCTATCTATCTATCTATCTATCTATCTATCTATCTATCTATCTATCTATCTATCTATCTATCTATCTATCTATCTATCTATCTATCTATCTATCTATCTATCTATCTATCTATCTATCTATCTATCTATCTATCTATCTATCTATCTATCTATCTATCTATCTATCTATCTATCTATCTATCTATCTATCTATCTATCTATCTATCTATCTATCTATCTAGTATCTATCTATCTAGTATCTATCTATCTATCTATCTATCTATCTATCTATCTATCTATCTATCTATCTATCTATCTATCTATCTATCTATCTATCTATCTATCTATCTATCTATCTATCTATCTATCTATCTATCTATCTATCTATCTATCTATCTATCTATCTATCTATCTATCTATCTATCTATCTATCTATCTATCTATCTATCTATCTATGCTCTCCCATAAAATCTCAAAGGTTGCAAAATTGCTTTAAAACTGATGTTGAGAATTTTCTCTCCACTCATGCTCTCAAACAAGAAAATAGTACTAGCAATATTAAGCCTCTTAATTTAATCACTCACCGACATTGTGCAAAGACCAATGCAATATATTTGAATCAATTACAGTAATCCACTGCAAACCCATCCCTTCATCAAATTGAGTACTTATATATTTAGTATTCTTTTACAACTGCTGATGTACTGTAAAGTGGTCTGTCTGTTTCTGTTATTGCCTTTTCTAGTCTCTGTTCCTGATTGTAAACGTTTCTATGCACTACATTGGAAACAAGCAGGTATTTAGCAACTTACAGTAATGGGTTGTCCAGGCATTCATCTCTTGTGCTCTCTGTGCTTTTTATCATGTATTTCCATGTTTGATGTATAATTTATTTCATATGAATGCACAATCAATCAAATCAAAATCA
>NC_140170.1:161229641-161244641 GCF_963971535.1 Notolepis coatsorum | reverse complement strand
ATGCTAGAGACTGAAAAATGACATTTATAGTACATGTCCCCTTTAAAATAACGTTCTGCAGGTTAGAGTGTGCATAAAAGAGACTGGAAAAGAGAAATGTGCCATGGGCCAACATGTTTGAATTAAACATGTGAGCTATTTCTATTAAAACAATTCAACCAAGTTAATTTGTTAAATGATTGTAAAATAAGCGATTTACAGATGTAGACGTGGATCTGTTCAGAACAGGCGAGGAGAACATGGCACGTCTCCACTGTCTCCCTGGAACATTCAATAAATGAAAGCCCTCTGCTTCCTAGTTAATGTTTTTCTTTGGATGGAAATAAATAGCAGTCAAATCACATGAAATAGCACCTCTGGTCTCAACAACACCAATGAAGTGATCCGCCTGAATCAGACAATAAAGACGAAATACACTTCTTAAAGTCGGATGAAATTGCTACGGCTGTCAAGATAAAGTAATGAACTAGATTTATATGCAACTACGGTGCAATCTGTCACAATATATCATCAGCAAATAGTCAAAGGAAACCAAAAAGCTACAGCTTTCTTGTAGGCTATACTGGCAACTTAAAATTTAAAATGTACAGATTTGCATAGGTTAAAAATCACAGACGATCTCCCCAATGATTGTAAATTGTAAATGAGATCCTCCTCAAGTCACTATAGCCTACTAAGGACAGCCAACAAACAGTAGCCTATGTTAGGCAGGGCGTAAGTGTAGGGGGGGACGGGGTCACATAGACCAATGAAAGCAAGCTACTGCAAGTTTATTTTTGGGAGTGGTGGAAAAAGTAGGCTACTCTAACGTGTTACTTTTAATAGAGAGTAACATTGTGAGATAACCACTAACTGTCAGTGTGAGTAACAGAACTAGTTACTTTTAAAAGTCTCCAAACATCGTTCTAGGCCATTTGTTCTCAGCGTGTGTTCCGGGGACCCTCAAGAGTCCTTGCGGGATGAGAAACAACAGTTATAGATGTACAGATATTACCTTTCTTCTACAGATATAGAGACATTGATCATACTACTGCAGGGCTAGAGCTTATACGTAAGCTATTGTGAACATGTCTCCATTTTCATTTTCCAGATTTTTCCAGATTGTGAAAGTACAGAATGTACGCTTTCAAATGATGTGTCATACTTTGACATCTGAGAATATTATTATTATGATGTGCTCATTTAAAATCTTGTAAGCAGTCTTTTTTCTCAGAGATTGAAGCAGAGAAAATGCTCTCAAAGGAGACGCCACATTTTAACACCTATGCCAGTTTGTGCTGGGCGTAGACAATACCTCCCAGCCACACCTCTCCCCTGAATTAGTAGTATTAACATAATTGAACTTATGTCTGAATTGAACTATGACCTCTGCCAGTGGGTCTTGGACTTCCTGACGGGCAGACCCCAGGTGGTGAGAGCAGGCAACTGCACCTCCTCATCCGTCACTCTCAACATAGGGGCCCCCCAGGGCTGTGTTCTGAGTCCCCTCCTTTACTTCCTGTACACACATGACTGTGTGGCACAGCGGAACAACAACACAATCATCAAATTTGCTGACGACACAGTGGTGGTGGGCCTGATCTCTGCAAACGACGAGAGGGCCTACCTGGAAGAGGTCAAAGTCCTAGCAGGATGGTGTCAAGAGAACAGCCTCTCCCTGAACGTCAGCTAAACAAAGGAGATGATTGTGGAATTTAGGAGGTCGGGGGTCAGGGACTACAGCCCCCTCAGCATCGACGGGGCACCGGTTGAGAGAGTGAACAGTTTTAAGTACCTCGGAGTCCACATATCCGAGGACTTGACATGGACCACACACATTGACAGTGTTGTGAAGAAGGCACGGCAACGCCTCTACTTCCTCAGGCGCCTAAGGAAGTTCCAAATCAGTCAGAAGATCCTTAAGAACTTCTACTCATGTACAATAGAGAGCATCCTGACTGGCAATATCACCTCCTGGTTTGGGAATAGCACCGCACAAGACCGTAGCAGAATACAGAGAGTGGCCCGTTCAGCCGAACGCACAATTGGAGGGGGGCTTCCCACTCTCCAGAACATTTACAACAAGCGGGGCATGGGTAAGGCTAAGATAATTATCAAAGACTCCAGCCACCCAAACAACTGCCTCTTTGAACTGCTGCAGTCAGGCAAGCGATACCGGAGTCTCATGGCAAGCACAGAAAGACTCAGAAGAAGCTTCTATCCCCAGGCCATCAGGATGCTCAACGAACAATAACACTATGTAACAACCATCAAATGCACTCACAGCACACACATCCACACGCACACACTCACTTTAAACAAACAACTCACTGCAGCACCCACTTTACACACTTTAGAAGACCTAAACACACTTTATATACTGTAAATTGTACCTAAATTGTACCTCATCCCATTTCTCCTTTGCACTATATAGTATATTGTATATTAGTATATTGTATAGTATATTGTATGGTAACTCAGTTACTTCTACTCTGCATTGAACATTGTACATATGTACATACTGAACACTTGTGTCTACGTACGTGACTTCTATTTTATACTGCTATACTTATTTTATTTTATACTTATCTATTTTTGTCTAGCACAGTCTCTGGAGCGTAACAGAAAGAAGCATTTTGTATAAAAGTATTCTGTACTTCTGTATGACAACTAATAAAGAAACTTGAACTTGAACTTGATTAAGTGCTGTGACAGGCATGCTGTCATGACAGATCAGATGTTATTGTCCTAAGCTCTTTGAGCCTTAAAATGTATACAAAATCAAACACTTTGTATTGTAGTAGTAATAATAATAGTAGTAGTAGTAGTGAATCTTAAAAGTGAGGAACCAGCTGACTTGATTAAAGGGGCGTGTTTAAAACGGCCATTTTGTTTTGTTAAGTGCCCCCATTAAGGGCCAGGTGTTAAGACAGCACTAATTAGTGATAGTGATAGTGATAGTGATTTAAAGGCTTGCTGGTGTAGCGTCAGCGAAGCGTCGAGAAACGAAGAGGGACAAAGAGGAGGAGTTTTCCTGGAGTTCTCCGCCGAGGGATCCACCGATCCACCCAGTGCTAAGTACACCATAATCCTATATTTCCCTCCCACACTGCTATCTCTCTACTTCCTCCCTGCCACTCTTGACAAGACAATGTGTCTCATACCTATATCCACAATCTGCTCCTCCAGAACTGACTCTACCCATCCACGCCAGTTTGCTAGCAACCCGGCTAATCTCTCCTACCCTCCTACAGCCACTAATACACCTGTCACAGTACGGGGAGGCTTATGGAATTGTCAATCAGCAGTCAAGAAAGCTGACTTCATTACTGCCTACGCCCATAGTCTAAATCTGCAGCTCCTGGCTCTAACTGAGACCTGGATAACCCCCAATAACTCATCAACACCTGCAGCATTATCTACAAACTATAACTTCACTCACACACCTCGACCTTCCAGACGGGGTGGAGGCACTGCCCTCATGACATCTCCTTCATGGGCTACAAACGTAACACCACTCCCAGAACTGTCACTCTCCTCTCTCGAATATCATGCAGTATCTGTCTCTAATCCTTTCAATCTCACCATTGTTACACTCTACCGCCCTCCAGGTACACTCGATCACTTCACAGATGAGCTGGACATGCTTCTTAGCTCCTTACCGGAAGATGGTACCCCTCTCCTTCTACTGGGCGACTTCAACCTGCCTGACTCATCTCAGTCAGTCATAGTAGTCTCCCTCCTACAATCGTTTGACCTGACTCCCACTGCCATGCCTCCCACCCACAAAGCAGGCAACTCCTTGGATCTCATATTTTCCCGTAACTCCAGCATCATTAACACCACGGTAACTCCCCTACATGTATCTGACCATTCCTTCATATCCTTCTCACTAACTCTCATGCTTAACCGAAAGGTCTTCACCCCAACTCAAACAGTCTCACTCAGACGCAACCTGCCCTCCCTATCCCCCTCCACCCTCTCCTCTGACATACTGTCCGCTCTACCTTTGAGTGACACCTTCTCTGCTCTCTCCACAGAGATGGCAACCTCCACCCTCCTTTCAGCCCTTGCAACCTCCTTCGACAAGCTCTGTCCCCTCGTTGAGAAACCTGCCCGCCGTTCCCCACCCAGTCCATGGCTGACAGATCCAGTGAGAGAACAAAGACAGGTCCTGAGAGCAGCTGAAAGGAAGTATAGAAAGTCACGCCTCACTGCTGACATCGACACATATCACAACCTCTTGTTAACATTCTCCAAAACCATCACTAATGCCAAAGCTTCTTTCTTCCACCATAGGATCGAGGCCTCTGCCAAGAATCTTCGCAAACTGCATGCTACCATGTCCTCCCTCCTCACTCCCCCCCCACCCCCCCTCCCTCATCTTTCTCTGCCGAAGACTTTGCGATCTTCTTTGAGGAAAAAGTGGAGAACATCCGCAGCTCCTTCTCCCAACCCCCACCCATTCCAAATGCTGAATCGAGAACCTCATCCTTCACTCTGTCATCTTTCTCTCCCATTACAGAAGCAGAGACCCTGACACTGGTAACGTCAAACCGTCCGACTACTTGCCAGCTGGACCAGCTACCCTCCCCACTCCTCCAGACCATAGCACCAGACATCCTCCCATTCCTAACTGCAACCATCAACTCCTCACTCAACTCGGGGGTGGTCCCCACCTCCCTAAAACAAGCCAGAGTCACGCCGCTCATAAAAAAACCAACCCTGAACCCTACCGTCATAGGCAACTACCGTCCTGTCTCTCTTCTCTCCTTCCTTTCTAAAACACTTGAACGTGCTGTATCCAACCAACTTACTGCTTATCTCTTACAGAATGACCTCCTAGACCCTAATCAGTCAGGCTTCAGGACTGGTCACTCCACAGAGACAGCCCTCATTGCGGTCACAGAGGCACTTCACTTAGCAAAAGCGAAAGGCCTCTCCTCTGTCCTGATTCTCCTAGATCTATCTGCAGCCTTCGACACAGTCAACCACCAGATCCTCCTTGCGGCCCTCGCAGGAATGGGATTGGCTGGCTCTGCGCTGACATGGCTGTCATCATACCTCAATGACCGCTCCTACCAAGTGTCATGGAGAGGGACCCTGTCGGCCACCCGCCCCCTGCGGACGGGTGTCCCCCAGGGCTCGGTTTTAGGACCCCTTCTCTTCTCCCTCTACACTAAATCACTGGGTAACATTATCACGTCTCATGGCTTCTCCTACCATTGTTATGCCGACGATACTCAACTCTTCCTCTCCTTCCCTCCCTCAGATATCCACGTCTCTGAGCGGATCTCGGCCTGTCTGTCCGACATCTCAGCCTGGATGACGTCCAACCACCTCAAACTGAACCTAAGCAAAACAGAATTGCTCCACCTGCCGGCCAAATCCTCCCCCCTAACCGACCTTTCAATCACAGTCGAGAATACAGCTGTGACTGCGTCCCCGACCGCCAAGAACCTTGGTGTTGTCCTCGACGACCAGTTGAACTTCTCTGCTCACATCGCAGCGACGACCAGAACCTGCCGATTCCTCCTGAGCAACGTCAGAAGGATACGCCCCTTCCTGACAAAAGAAGCCACCCAACTCCTCGTCCAATCAACAGTCATCTCCCGCCTCGACTACTGCAATGCACTGCTCGCTGGCCTCCCGGCCACTGCCACTAAGCCTCTTCAACTCATTCAGAACGCAGCGGCCCGCCTGATCTCAAACCTACCGAAGTCGGCCCATGTCACCCCACTTCTTAGGGACCTGCACTGGCTCCCCATTGCTGCACGAATCCGCTTCAAGGCCCTCGACCTAGCATACCGTGCGGCAAAGGGAACCGCTCCCGCCTACCTCCGGTCAATGGTCTCTAACTACACACCCTCAAGACCCCTACGCTCTGCATCTTCTGGCCGCCTCAGACCTACTCCTATCCAAGCTCCGGGAGGGTCATCAAAGAGAAGTCGCCTATTCTCAGTCCTTGCCCCACAATGGTGGAATGAACTACCCACCCCAGTTAGGACAGCCGAATCACGTCCAATCTTTCGCCGTCGACTAAAGACGCACTTCTTCAACCATTATCTGAATTAAAAAAAAATAAAAAATAAAAATCTAACCCTAACTAACCGTACTGTCATGCACTTGTCCTAATAAACTAACCTACACTGTAGCACTCAACACTTTTATGAACATTGTTGCTCAGCTGATAGAGTTGTGCCCTTCCTGATGGCTTGTCGTACAGAACTTGTAAGTCGCTTTGGATAAAAGCGTCAGCTAAATGACTAAATGTAAATGTAAATGTAAATGTAGTAGCAGTAGTATGCACACACATAGCCAGCATGTAGGCGTTATGTATTTCTAGCGTGATTCATTCATTGACTCGTTCTGTAGAAGGCTATCTGGCTGTCGTATCCAGTCTTATTAGCCTAGCTTAGCACAATGAATGGAAGCGGATGTGCTGGTTAGCTAGGTGAATAACGCAGCCAGATATCTTCACTCACGCACGCACGCACGCACGCACGCACGCACGCACGCACGCACGCACGCACGCACGCACACACACACACACACACACACACACACACACACACACACACACACACACACACACACACACACACACACACACACACACACACACACACACACACACACACACACACACACACACACACACACACACACACACACACACACACACACACACACACACACACACACACACACAGCATGTAGGCGTTATGTATTTCTAGCGTGATTCATTTATTGACTCATTCTGTGTCTATCTGGCTGACTTATCCATTATTATTAGAGAGAGAGAGAGAGAGAGAGAGAGAGAGAGAGAGAGAGAGAGAGAGAGAGAGAGAGAGAGAGAGAGAGAGAGAGAGAGAGAGAGAGAGAGAGAGAGAGAGAGAGAGAGAGAGTGACGTGGAAGAAACTTGGGAACTTGGGAAGAAACGGGGAAGAAACTTGTCTCATAAAGAATTGTTACTATTAGAAATACTATAACTGTTCGCTTTTATAGTAAATGTGTTCTTCAACATTCAAACTGGAATAATAATAAAAAATTAAAAACACACAAAAAATAATCCTTTTATTGTGTCTCCTGTCATCTCACGACTTGTAGGCATTTTCGCCAGACTGTGTCACATGTGCATTGTGCCCTCTGCTGCCATGTTCATTGTATGGCGTTGGTCAATCTACTCCATCATCCATTCTACATCATGCTCTCTACCAGGTTTTCCCGGTGGCCTGGCCTGCACAGATAAAATAAAAAAATTAAAAATAATTTAAAAAAGATTATATATATATATATTTTTTTTTGCAGTCAGGCCACTGAACTTAGAACGAAGCAGGCCAGTGTTTCTAGTTGTGGCTGCGTGATAGTTAGATAACCTAGGTGGGGAACAACGAGGAGATCACTGCGACAGAGGGTTATGCAGTCTAAACTCACACAAGTTGGAGAACTATCTCTCTCTCTCCCGCTCACACACAAAGGGAGCTGCATGTGGGTGGAGGCAGGACCATTACAAAGAAACTAAAAATCCATCGAAATCAGTGTTGTTGCTAATCATTGACATAATGCTAGCCTGTAATAATCCCCCCCAGAAAAATCCACCTTTGCATTTGATATATTGAAAATATTAAAACATTTAATAATTTTCTTTACAATAATTTGTGATGCCACCACAAACACCAGATGCACCAGAATGCAGAAAATTAAGTCTTTGTAACAAAATAAATCTTTAAAAGTGGCCTGACTGGGGCTATACAGTATCGCACTATATGTTCTGGCCTGAATGATTTCCCTACTCTATATGCTATGCTGCCTTATTATGCCTTGCAACATTGACAGTATCCCATAATCAGTCTGCCTCTTGTGCTGTCTGCAGGATCCTGCAAAGGACACTGAGAGAATGCATTTCTTCATCTTATAAAGCTGTGATCTCATTGGCGGTGCTTTGAAAAGGTTGGCAGCAACTGCAGTCAAAGTTGAAATAAACGTAACTTTGAGTGCAGCGACGAATGGCAATCTTGCGCAGTGCATGACACCCGGGGTAGCTCTGCCACAGAGCTGCGGTATTAGTACCACTGCTCTCTCAGTAGAAAACGGTCTAGCCGGCACAGAGCTATTCTGCCGGTGATCATGTGCAGCCAGCTGGCTCTGTTCTGGTTGTACCCATGGGGGGTTTATTAGTTCTGCTCCTCGCCAAATCTGTTGCAGGCTTGCAAGACTTCGTGCAGAGAGGATCTTGAGAGCAGAGCCTACCTTGCCAAATACAACTGTATAACCACGGGCTCCTGAGCAATGAAGCAAACGGAGCAGGTGCATCCCCACAATTGAACTTGGGGGAGCACCCCCACTTTTTTTTTCTTTTCTTTTTTTTTTGATCTTTTTTCCCCCTCCTTTTTCCTCAGATTTTCTCCCATCCCAATGTTAGTCGTTATGCCAATTCCCAATCCCCTTCCTGGCCGCTGCGCACTTACCCCCCACAGTCGGTCTGGGAGAGTGGAGGCTACCACGTGCTTCCTCCGACACACGTCCAGCCAATCAACCGCTTCTTTTCACCTGGCAGCGTGGATTCTCACTGAGAGGGCGTAGCGTGTGGAAGGATCACACTATCCCACTTAGATCCTATCCGCGCTTAGCAGGCGCCCCGACCGAACTGTAGGAGTCGCTGTTTACAACGACCCGGACCCACCCCGCCAGCTTCTCCCACCCTCTAATACTGCCAATTGTATTAGTGTGAACGGCCAGCCAAGCTGGTGACAACCCCGGAGCTGTGAGCTGTATTCGAACAGGCGAATCCAGCCGTTCCGGGGTTGGTGACGAACGCAATCTCCGTTACGCCACCTGACCGCCTGCACCCCCACTTTTTGATCATATGAAAAATATTATATGTCCCCCCCGAATATATCACTGTAAACATAACTATGTAATTTCAATCAAATTAATAATACGCAATGAAATAACTTGTGCTGATTATAGACACTTAATAGCGAGTTTTTAAGTTTCCAAAGATTGTGACCCCCACTGCCTCCCACCCACAGCAGTCCTGATGCAGGTAGGCTGAGTGCGTGTGTGTAAATATCACCACGACGAGTCTGTCATTGGTGGTGGCAGACCTTTCCAGTAAGTTGTTCAAACAAAGACATGTCTTTACTTCTACCACTAAATACAATAAAACACAATCATCACCTTCTCTTCATTTTCGCTGCATTGAATTACAGGTCACTCTTTATGTTAGCTAGCGGTTAGCTGACGTTTTCTAGCTAGCTAGTAACATCAACCAGTGTTTGTGTTTGACTAGCTAAGCTAGCTACCTGGTAGACCGAAGCCCATTCGAGTTTGAGTTTATTAGGATCCCCATTAGCTGTTGCATGACAACAACTAGTCTTCCTGGGGTCCACACAAAACATAAAACATTACATTCAACAAGACTTTTACAGAACAGTAAATAAAAAACTGATTTCCGAAGTCTTTTTCCTTCCATTTTCCTTCAAGCATTGACTTTCATATTTTCCATCAAATACACTGTACCACTTATTTTCAGATTTTTATTTCATTGGAAAGAAAATAATGATAATAATAATGATAATACAATAAGAATAATTTTTTTTTTTTTTTTTTACAGATGCCAGCCTTCAATTCTCTTAACACTTTGCCGCCCAAGCACGAGTTAACTCGTAATTCGATTCCACCCATTGAGGACCAGAGCCACGAGTTAACTCGTGGCGAGTTGTTAGTTTTATTCCATATTTATAACGCTATTAATGTCCGCGATCGACTTGCAGGACCTACCCACATATTTGATTTTCGAAACATGCAATACCGGCCAGATCCGCTTAGGGGCGCCATCGCTCCACTGCAGTATCATTGAGGGCGATTGAAAAAAAAAATTCACTGTCTGTGGTAATTTCATATGAGCCTCGGTTCCAAACGAAGACCCTCCATCTTTGATCCCGTTACCGAACGCATATTTCAGCCTGGAATAATGGGATTTATGATTAGCCAATGGACATAGCGATCTACCAGATTCCGATGACTAATGACGAAATGCTGCCGGCGATCACATGGCCTGACGGTAGGATACTATTGACCCAAATTACAGCTGGATTGGACATTGTTTTAAAACGTAACGTGATCGATCAGTGAAAATGGCTACTTGAACACACACTGTATTGCTAATCAATAATACTGATCGGCGTCCCCCGCCGCCCCCATTTCATCCATAGATGCTCTGTAATAGTCCGGATGCTACGCAGTTTGTTTTATTTCATTCGTGTATATATATAGCAGAAATGGCGTTTGATATAACGTGACTAGCCTTTAGCCTATTATCTAGCTCCCCAGAAAAAAACCGAGGCGAAAACTGCGATAAACCTTATATTCACGGCGCTATAAAATGACAACCAACCGATGGATTTTTATTTTCTTTAAGCCATTATGAAGGCACGGTTTATGCACTCAAGTGACAATGAGAATGGACAGATAGCAATACTATAAATTATATATATAGCTGTTAGAAAGTACATCGGTTTGTAAACAAACCTCTGTCCTCTGGCCTATAAATCGGCGCTACATGCTGGTCGTCAATGTGTTAAGGTACAACTACCTGAAAATAAAATAAAAGAAGAATATAATAATAATAGATCTTACATTTTTACTTGTGCCTAGGGCTGTGACAATTATTATATCTTTGCCTCATGATAATTGTCATACAATAAAATTGCAATATATGGTATAATTATCTTTTTTCTCTTATTGTCTCAGTATTGCAATTATCATTAATGACAAATTCCTATTTGAAAGGAGATTGATTTAATAAAAATAAAAGAGCGAAACATCTATATATACAGTATATATATATTAATATATTATTATTATTATTATTATTATAGTAATTGGCTATCATACTGCAATATAAACTGATCTTTTTTTTCGTATCCACTTTTTCTCCTTATTTTTCTATTTTCTCCCATCCCAATTTCGCTGTTTCCAATTCTCCCCTCCCCTGTCTTGAATGTTGCTGCATATGCCCCCCACAGGTCGGTCGTAGGGAGGATAGAAGCCTTGCATCACGTGTCCCCTCCGGTACACGAGGAGGCAGCATGTCACATCTTTTCACCTGCCAGCGCGGACTCTTATTGGGGAGGTGTAACGTGTGGGAGGCTCACACTACCCCCGCTATTTCCTGTCTCTGCTGTGCAGGCGTCCCCCAACCGACCTGTAGGAGTCGCTGTCCACAACGTCCAGATTACCACACATCGACTTCCACCCGCTGACCTGGTGACGGGTGCAATGTCCGTTGCGCCACCCATCTGCATATAAACTGAGCTTTATAGTGAAAAGAGCAGCTTTATTGGTCAAGATTGAAGGCTCTATATTGCAGGAAATTGCACGTACAGGTGTTCATTAAATAAAATTTAAAAAACTCCAAACCACCCCTTGCCTGTCACTTAATAATCTTGCACCCCCACTTTCAACTATAACTAGGCGGCCGCATGTGTATAACCATTTGTTGCTATAAATGGCCTAATTTATGATGACAGTCTTTGTAGTTGTTGTTTACTTCTTCCACCGACGCTGTTAACAGAAGCTCTTTCTGACCGCTGTGTACTACTTGGCAGATACGGTATTGATTCATAGCATTTATCATCGACAGGTCACGAACATCATACATTTTTTCTGAATCATATGAGCATAGAAGAAGATAAATTGCTATTATAACACGTTTCAACAAGGCCTCCCCAATGCCCCAGCAGAAGAATCAATACTTTATATAAAACACCAGATCTGCTGTTCAACGGGGGAAGACAAAATAATGTTCTATTCCTGTATTAGCTCCGCCAGCATTGGTTTTCAATGAGCTCCAACGAGTCACTGTACAAACGCTACGACATTAACTTGACAAATCTGTAAAATGTGTGGTTACTGCCATTTTATCGAAAGTGCCATTGTCTGATCACCATCGCTAAGTGTGGGCTCGTGATGGCTCCCATGATCTCAGCACAATGTGTCTTAAGTGTGTGTGTGTGTGGGGGGGGGGGGGGAGCACTGCCCCCTTTTTTTCATTAACCGCTCATAAACCGCTGTTTACACTCTATATCTATAGTCATAGTCAGACAGTTAGGTGCACTCCCCCACTTCCAGAAATAGTACTACAACACTGTCCCTGAGGGATGAAATAGAGTGCTAGCAAGAAGTCTGTAATTACGTATAACGAGTACACGTGGCGTTCACCATTTGAAACATGTGACACATACGTAAAATGGCCGTTAGCATGAAAGCGAAGCTTTCAACTTGGTACTACATTACCATGATCTGTTAGGGTGACGGCTGGGCGTGGCATAAATGGCCAGGCGTAGTGGATGCTCAGTGTATAAAACTTTAGAAAACACCTACAATTCCTAATATATAGTCGCATCCCCTTGTCGTGTTATGTCTGACGTGTCTCAAGGCTTAAAACTGCTGTATTTATTCTCCTATTCTCCTACCATTAACCCTTCAAGACAGATGTGAATTTAATAGTTTCAATCCAATCCAATAAAATCAATCAATCAATAAGGGGTTACATCTTTCACCTGGATTCACCTGGTCAGTCTCAGAGTTAATGGAAAGAGCAGGTATTCCTTATATTTTCCTGACAAAAAAAATCATGGGATCTCCAAAACCTTTTTATTTATTTAATTTGTGGTCACTACCATCATGGTTTCAATTGGATTATGCCATGGTATTATGTAAATACAATAGTGGGACCATGGCTATACATCACGTTTACCGTGGGGAAATATTTATATGAAGGCCAGTAGGTAGCATGGTAAAACTGACATTACCATGAAACTACCGTGATACCTTTTTGTAAAGGGAGCCCATATGGGAAATATTGGTGATCTAGGAGATGAGATTTCAGTGCTCTTTTGAACTTCAGAAAAGAAAATTCCAAAATATGTAGAGGCAAAGAGTAAACAAAACTGAGATTGGGAAGTGCGGGAAAGGGGTGGCCTAAGCAAACAGGAACTACGTTTGTGGGGTAATTATGAATTTGGTGATTGTGGGCAAACATGTCATGAAAAAAAGGGGGAAGGGCTCTGTTTAAAGCAATAAAAAAACGATTGGAATGAGGTGAACGGGCTAAAAACTTTATCTTTAGATATCTTTAGATTACAGTAAATCCTCAAATATAGGACAGGTCTTCTATTTACCTCAGCTGTAAAGAGCACCAGGCCTTTATTAGAGAGAGGCTTATATAAGAGGCAGGTCTTAATTTAAAAAAATGACACTCATGGACATAATCCCTTCATTTTCAGACTTTTATTGCATTATTATTATTATTATTATTATTATTATTATTATTATTATTATTATTATTATTATTATTATTATTATTATTATTATTATTATTATTATTATTATTATTATTATTATTTTTTTTTTTTTTTTTTTTTTTTTTTTCTTTTTATACGTACATTGTCTGTCTACATTTATTTAGACTAGCATTGGTATTTAAATATTGAGTGCAGTTGAGTAATTGTGGGATTAACGTAATTCACACACTGAAGTTGGAATTGTCTATACTAGGTTGTGGGGTCCGGGGACGGTTTAGCGTGTGGTACCTTCTCGACTTCCTCAGTCGAATTTAGTAGTTGACATGCAGTAGCTTTAGCTACTAACGTTAACTTATCATAGCATCATGGTCTGTAATGTGTCAACTGGACAATGCCAGCCTCGTCTGCCAACGCCATATAGATAGCGAACGTTAACGTTTGCAAACGAAGTCAACGTCATCCAGCTGACACCACAGATCTAGATATTATGACAACGTTAGCTAGCGCTAAAGCTAACCAGAGGGAAACGTTAATGTATGGTAGTCAGTGTAGCGGGAGGCAGCACTTGATTTCCATTGGCAAGAGTTTATCTCATTCTATATCACGGCACGAAAATAAAAAAAATACTTTTTTTTGCGACCTTATATTAGAGACTGGCCTGTGTTTGTCTAAATGCATCAACACCCCCGTCCATTATAAGAGGCCCCTCCTTTATTGGAGGTCCCTCCTCTATTTGAGGATTTACGGTAGAAGATGTATGTGTTTTTATTGCAGATGCAAGTTTTTCATTGGGGACATACTTTGCAGTTGAAAAAAGGAAATAAATTGCAATATGTCTCAATCTCGTGACATTACAATATCATGACTCTAGTATTGTGATAATATTGTATGGTGGTGGGCCTCTTCTGATTCCCACCCATACTGTACATGTCGGTACGAGAAGACAAAACACCTTTTACACGCTGAATGGTTCTCTCTGATATATTTCATTCCTGTTTTTTGTCTTGTTCTCTGCCTGCTTCCTACTTTGGCTGATGAGATTGAACCATCGCTATGGTTACACATCAGCGGGAGTAGTCACAGAGTGAAATGGAGGAAACGACAGACTCTCTCTATCTCTCTCTCTCTCTCTCTCTCTCCACTCTCTCTCTCCACTTTCTCTCTCTCCACTCTCTCTGTTCATTTTTCATATCACTCTCTCGCTCTCCCTCCCTCCACTTCCCTCCCTTGCAATTTTCCTGGTCTGTGGGGCTGGAGATCATGCGTGAAAATGAAATTACTTCATCCGTTGAGCGAGCGACGGAGGGCTTTTGCATAAAACATTTCTCTGTTTGAACACGATACCCCCTCTCTCTTAATTTCCCACACAGTTCTCCAACACCCACGACCCGCCATGGCAGGAGTAATCACTTTCTCTGCTCGCTTCTCACAGGCGCCTCTCTCATTTACTCAATCAATTCAAATAGGATCTATAGTATGCCTGATGTACTCTGTGAGTGTAGATAGGTAGATGTCCATGTGTATTTGTGTGTGTGTGTGTGTGTGTGTGTGTGTGTGTGTGTGTGTGTGTGTGTGTGTGTGTGTGTGTGTGTGTGTGTGTGTGTGTGTGTGTGTGTGTGTGTGTGTGTGTGTGTGTGTGTGTGTGTGTGTGTGTGTGTGTGTGTGTGTGTGTGTGTGTGTGTGTGTGTGCGTGCAACCTTCAATGCC
>NC_140170.1:161223147-161229441 GCF_963971535.1 Notolepis coatsorum | reverse complement strand
ATGACCTGACATGTTAACCTGACAGTTAACATGAAAAAGACAAAAATATGACTCGGGCCCTGGCAGTCAACATGAAATGGACAACAATCACAGCTTTGTATGCAATTAGAAATACAATGCTAAATTAATATTCCAATTAAAATTTGGTTGAACATTTTTAAATCAGTAATAGAACCAATAGGTGCCTAGAGGAGGCAGACTCCTGTGGTGGTGGTGGTGGTGGTGGTGGTGTTGGGGCTGATCTCGGACAACGACGAGAAGGCCTACCGGGAGGAGGTTGAGGTACTGGAACGCTGGTGCCAGGACAACAGCCTGCTCCTGAACATTGGTAAAACCAAGGAGCTGATCGTGGATTATAGGAGAGGACAGCAGGAGACACACACACCACTGAGGATAAACGGGGCCACCGTGGACAGGGTGAGCAGCTTCAAGTACCTGGGGGGTCCACATCTCAGAGGATCTGACATGGTCAACATACATAGACACAGTCGTAAAAAAAGGCGAAGCAGCGCCTCTACCACCTGAGACAGTTAAGGAAGTTCAGAGTATCGGGGAAGATACTCCAGTCCTTCTACGCCGGAGCTGTAGAGAGCATCTTGACTGGAAACATCACTACCTGGTATGGAAACAGCATGGCACAGGACAAGAAGGCCCTACAGAGAGTGGTGCGCTCTGCCGAGCGTACCACGGGTATTGCACTACCTCCCCTGCAGGCTCTATACAACAAGAGGTGCAAATCCAGAGCCTGCAGAATAATGAAAGACCCTCACCACCCCAATAACAGCCTGTTTCAGCTGCTGAGGTCAGGCAGACGCCTGCGAACACCAGTTACTAGGACAGAGGAGGCTTCAGCTCAGCTTCTTCCCCCAGGCCATCAGAGCCTTGAACAATGAACACAGAGGGTCACAGAACACTGAACTCTCCACACACAAGCACACATTAGCACACACACGACACGCACGCTGTGCACGCTCGCACACTAGCAGTCACTTTAACATGAGAAAGCACTCACTAATGCTGCACACGCCCACACTTATGGCCACAAAGGAAAGGTCACTTTAAAAATAGTATAGTAACAGTGTATTGCACTACCAAGGGACCTAGCATGTCCTTCATGCTCTGTAAATAACTATGTACAAATACCGTGATGTCCCACTATGTTACCTGTTTATTGCACAATGTTGTTTATTGTTTATTGGATTCCATTATATGTTGTACTACTGTATTGCACATCGTTGCGGGCAAGACCACCCGCATTTCATTGTATACTTGTATGCCGTGACAAATAAAACTCTTGACTTGACTTGACTGTCGGCTCTGTCCTGCTACACTGAGGATATACAAACCAAGTTCATTCCAAGAATACAACATTACATGCAGAGAATTCCATACATTACTAAACTAAAATGCAATATCCACTTGGACTGAAAATCTCTCAGTGTCTTAGAATCAGCTAAATATATCAATGAAGGTCACAGCTTAAAGGGGCAGTTCACCCAAAATTCCAAAAAGCATATAATTTCCTCCTATCTATCCATCCAGATTTGCCTTGTTTTGGAGATACGCACACATGCATACAATGCTGCTAACATATACCTTGTATTGTATAGTTTGTATAGATAGTATACTCAATGTATCGCGGCTTGTTCTACATGAGATGTAGTAAATTACTCGTGAATCGAGTATATGTGGTCATGTCGCGGCTGAGATGAGACTTGCTTTAGCGCAGAGCTTTCCTCTCATTTAATTATAGACACAGACCAGCACGGACCTTCAATGACATGCAATTGTAATTTCATTAGACACGGACCAACGCGGACCTTCAATGACATGCAATTTAATTGATGCAAGCAATGGGCTAACTTTAGCTGCTAACTAAGTTATCCCATAACTAGGCTAAGATAACTAGCATTAGCCACTAACCCTGGAAAACGCTCAAAGCGGACTCTGCAACACCAGTTCCATTTGTGAGGAAAGAGGGGTGGATTATATTGACAAGGCTTGACAACAGAGGTTCAAAGATAACTTCATATTTATTGGTTATTCGTTTCTTTATATCGGGCATCCAGTTTCCATCTCTGTGTGTTCAACTGTTCCATGTGTTGACGTTCGAGTGTGACATCATCGCCTACGGCAGGCTTATATGCTCAAAACGCAAACCTAAAACAAATCTCTCTCTCTCTCTCTCGCTCTCTCTCGCTCTCTCTCTCTCGCGCTCTCTACGTTCAATGATTTAAAGTAGCCAAACGTTACAGTATAAATACTAGTTGATGATATTATAAAAATGTTATTTCATTATCTGAAATATTCTAAAATCATTAAGTCTGCTATAAGCCAGTATCCCTTTGTGTGTGATTATTATTTTTTCACAGTAGTGTGTATATATGTGTGTGTGTGTTTGGCTAAAGTGGATAGAAAACACAGTACTGTGCAAAAGTCTCAGCCATATAAATTGTCTTAGATGTAAATAAAACATTCATTTAGTGTGTCAGTAGACTACTCTTAGTACATTTTCATTTAATAATTTTTTAAAGCATCTTCATGGTTTAATAATGCAAACATATGTTTGCAGGGACTATTATAATCATCATATTGATGTGACTGTATGCATCAAAGGGTTAAATCAAGAGGAAATGTCAAAATATCACGATATATGTCGTGTATCGTGATATGGCCAAAAAATATCGCAATATCATTTAGAGGCCATATTTGCTATCAAGACATTCCAGTTGGGGTTGGTCGTCACATTTTTATTTTGGGGTTGGTTGTCACATGTTGTGTAGGCTATTATTGTTAGGCCGATTTATTGTGTTCTTATTTTGTTATATAGGATGGCCTAAATATGTGTTTCCTGTTTATGTTCATGTTAAGATGCATTAAGTTATGTATTTGTCAACTTGTCAATGCAATTAAACTTTCAAATTTAGTTCTGCCTTCTTGTCTTCTTTTTAAGATGTTCCATTAAAACACACAGTGACAACCAACCCCATGTGTGTGACAACCATCCCCATGATAGGGTTTTCTAGTCAAGTCAAGTCAAGTCAAGAGTTTTAATTGTCACGGCTGCATACAGGTATACAATGAAATGCGGGTGGTCTTGCCCGCAACGATGTGCAATACAGTGGTACAACATATAATAGAATCAAAAAATGAAAAAACAACATTGTGCAGTAAACAGGTAACAGGTAACATGGAGTGACATCTCCGTATCTGTACATAGTTATTTACAGAGCATATGGGACATGCTAGTTAGCTTTGGTAGTGCAATACACTGTTCCTGTTATTCTAATTTAAAGTGTCCTTTCCTTTGGCCATAAGTGTGCGTGTGTGCGACATGAGTGTGTGCCCGCTCATGTTAAAGTGTTAAGTGGCTGCTCGTGTGTGAGCGTGCACAGCGGTGCGTGTCGTGTGTGTGTTCATGTGTGCTTGTGTGTGGATAGTTCAATGTTCTGAGCACTCAATGTTCATTGTTCATGGCTCTGATGGCCTGGGGGAAGAAGCTGAGCCTAAGCCGCTCTGTCCTAGTAGCTGGGGTTCGCAGGCGTCTGCCTGACCTCAGCAGCTGAAACAGGCTGTTATTGGGGTGGTGAGGGTCTTTCATTATCCTGCAGGCTCTGGATTTGCACCTCTTGTTGTATAGAACCTGCAGGGGGGGTAGTGCAATACCCGTGGTACGCTCGGCTGAGCGCACCACTCTCTGTAGGGCCTTCTTGTCCTGTGCCATGCTGTTTCCATACCAGGCAGTGATGTTTCCGGTCAGGATGCTCTCTACAGCTCCTGAGTAGAAGGACTGGAGTATCTTCCCCGATACTCTGAACTTCCTTAACTGTCTCAGGTGGTAGAGGCGCTGTTTCGCCTTCTTTACTACTGTGTCTATGTGTGTTGACCATGTCAGGTCCTCTGAGATGTGGACCCCCAGGTACTTAAAGCTGCTCACCCTGTCCACGGTAGCCCCGTTAATCATCAGTGGTGTGTGCGTCTCCTGCTGTCCTCTCCTATAATCCACGATCAGCTCCTTGGTTTTACCAATGTTCAGGAGCAGGCTGTTGTCCTGGCACCAGCGTTCCAGTACCTCAACCTCCTCCCGGTAGGCCTTCTCGTCGTTGTCCGAGATCAGCCCCACCACCGTGTCGTCTGCGAACTTCACTATGGAGGTTGGAGCTGAACTTGGCCACACAATCGTGTGTGTAGAGTGAGTACAGCAGGGGCTCAGAACACAGCCTGGGGGGACCCGATGCTCAGGGTGATGGTGTTGGAGGTCTGACCCCCCCACCCTGACCGCCTGGGTCTTTCGCTCAGAAAGTCCAGTACCCAGGCGCTCAGGGCGGAGCTCAGACCTAGCTCGATCAGCTTGTCCACCAGTCTGGTGGGGACTATGGTGTTGAACGCTGAGCTGTAGTCAATGAACAACAGTCTCACATAGCCCCCCTTCTGACGGTCAAGGTGCGAGAGGGTGCTGTGCAGTACCTGGGAGACCGCGTCGTCGGTGGACCTGTTTGTCCTGTATGCAAATTGCATAGGGTCCATTATCACTGGGGGAGGGAGGCACTTTCTACGTTTGCTTTGACAGCATCAGATGATTTGTCTCGTTCACGCCAATAAAGCTCAATTAAATGGAATTTAATTGACAGACAGCAACATAAAGAGAGAGAGAGAGAGAGAGAGAGAGAGAGAGAGAGAGAGAGAGAGAGAGAGAGAGAGAGAGAGAGAGAGAGAGGAGAGAGAGAGTGAGAGAGAGAGAGAGAGAGAGAGAGAGAGGGTGAGAGGGGAGAGAGAGAGAGATCTGGCTCCATAGTCCCAGCTTTCATCATTAGCACTTCCATTTCAAACGGCTTCAATTGAGCATTTGTCACTCGCGGGAATCCCAAGTCTCAGAGAAGCCGTGCTCCTTCATTTACTCAATGTATTGATATAACGACTCTTCATTAAGTTACACTGTGACATTCTGGTCTCAGGTGGCAACCCCCCCTCCAACGTGGAATATTAGGCAGGCGTGGAATTTTAAGCAGGCGTGAAAACCTAGCGATGCGATGTGCCTCTCTCTCTCTCTCTCTCTCTCTCGTCTCTCTCTCTCTCTCTCTCTCTCTCTCTCTCTCTCTCTCTCTCTCTCTCGCTCTATCTCTCTCTATCTCTCTCTATCTCTCTCTGTCTGTCACTCTATCTCTCTATATCTGCCTATATATCTCTCTCTATGTCTCTATCTAACTCTCTATCTCTATATATGTCTGTCTGTCTGTTACTCAAATTCAAATAGGCTTTATTGGCATGAAATATTAACATACTTATTGCCAGAGCAAGTTCAACATACAAACAATAACATATATATTAAGCAATACAATATCATAATATTAGTAATAACAGTAAAGACAATCAACAAGAAACATATTAATTTACAAATAGTCACTCGATCGGGTAGTCATTTTCAAGTGTGGCCATTCAGATACATTTACAGGGCTTGTTCTCTTATTTTGTGACAACCGTCTACATATTTTGCAGCTAATGCTGTAACACTGACTTTTCTCCCCACACATGTATAGTAGCTTTTGGTGATCAGGGAGATGGATAAACTGTGCATCAATTTTGTTTATTTTATCTATATATCTGTCTATCGCTCTCTCTATCTCTGTCTATCGCTCTCTCTTTAACTTTCTCTATCTCTATATCTCTCTCTTTCTCTCTTTATCTTTCTATATCTCTATATCTCTCTCTTTCTCTCTCTATCTCTCTATATCTCTCTCTCTCTATATATCTCTCTCTCTATCTCTATCTCTCTATCTATATTATATATATATCTCTATCTCTATCTCGCTCTGTCTGTATGTCTCTCTCTCTCTATCTCTCTCTCTCTCTCTCTCTCTCTCTCTCTCTCTCTCTCTCTCTCTCTCTATCTCTCTATCTCTCTCTCTCTCTCTCTCTCTCTCTCTCTCTCTCTCTCTCTCTCTCTCTCTCTCTCTCTCTCTATCTCTCTCTCTCTCTCTCTCCTCTCCAGCTATTAAACCAATGTGTCAACCCCGTACAGCTTGGCTTTGAAGTTGCCATAAGAGAGATTGTACACACACATGCACGCACGCACGCACACACACACACACACACACACACACACACACACACACACACACACACACACACACACACACACACACACACACACACACACACACACACACACACACACACACACACACACACACACACACCACACACACACATGGGCCGGAAGGGTGGATCTGTGGCAGGTGGAAATTTCATATATGTATTTCCCACACGAACGGGCGTTGTGAATTATTGAACTGC
>NC_140170.1:161210647-161215647 GCF_963971535.1 Notolepis coatsorum | reverse complement strand
GCTTCTTGCTCTGGAGTCCAAATTGATGAGATTGTGGGCATATTCTTACAGGCAGACGGCATAGTTACTTGCTAATCATGAAAAAGATCTGCAGATTATGATGAACATTGTTGCAGAATGGTGCTGGAAATGTAGACTAGCGGTGTCAAGATCAATCAAGATAAAACACAAATAGTACATTTTAGACAAAAGTCTTTGTAGAGAAGTTCAGTTGTTTTGGTTCAGTAGTGCCATCATATACACGTACACACATCTTGGTTCAACAGGGCTGTCATATATTGATCAGTATAAATATACAGGTTTAATAGTGCCATCATATACTGATCAGTATAAACATCTTGGTAAATGGTAAATGGACTGCATTTATATTACACTTTTATCCAAAGCGCTTTACAACTTATGCCTCACATTCACCCTTTCACTCATATATTCACACACGGACGGCAGAGGCAACGATGCAAGGTACCAACCTACTCATCGGGAGCAGTTAGGGGTTTAGTGTTTTGCTCAAGGACACTTCGACGTGCTGCCGGGAGGAGCTGGAATTGAACCGGGAACCTTCTGATAACCAGACGACCGCTCTAACCAGACGACCGCTCTACCTCCTGAACCACTGATGATATACTGATCAGTATTAATATCTTGGTTCAATAGTGCTGTGATATACTGATCAGTATTATTATCTTGGTTCAATAGTGCTGTGATATACTGATCAGTATTATTATCTTGGTTCAATAGTGCTGTGATATACTGATCAGTATTATTATCTTGGTTCAATAGTGCTGTGATATACTGATCAGTATTCATATCTTGGATCAATAGTGCTGTGATACTGATCAGTATTAATATCTTGGATCAATACTGCTGTGATATACTGATCATTATTAATATATTAGATAAATAGTGCTGTGATATACTGATCAGTATTAATGTATTGGTTCAATAGTGCTGTGATATAGTTGCAAGTTTGTTTATTATTTGTCACAATAAAATACACGTACTTTACAGCGAAATGCTTGGTTTTGTATGAGCCGCTGAGAGTGTGCTTCATACAGTAAAAAAGTAAGTAAAAAAGTAAGTAAAAAGTAAGTAAAAGAGGAATATACAATATACAATACAATGTACAATCTAAAGTACAGCCTAAGTACAGTCTAAGTACAGTGAGTACAAATGTGTAAACAATAGCTCAGTCAGCGGGTTGATTTCTTTGAGCTGGATGAATATGAAAAACTTGAGTTGGGGGGCGACAGTGGTTCAGGAGGTAGAGCGGTCGTCTGGTAATCCGGAGGTTCCAGGTTCAATTCCCGCTCCTCCCAGGCAGCATGTCGGAGTGTCATTGAGCAAGACACTTAACCCCTAACTGCCCCCGATGAGCAGGTTGGCACCTTGCATGGTGGCCTCCGCCGTCTGTCAGTGAATGTGTAGAAAATGTGAGGAACAAATTGCAAAGGGCTTTGGATAAAAGCGCTATATAAATGCACCATTTACAATTTCGTGCTTTAGTATCTGATTCTATTTTCCAAGCTTAGGAAAGAAGGCAGAATATTTTGTTTAACTCTGAGCTGTACTTTTGAAATATAATGGAATATTTGAACACAATGCAACTGTAGCATTTGGTGTCTTAACACACACACACACACACACACAACCTTTGTGCTGATAGTAATTGGGATTGAATTTACTGTCCCAAACGTCGATCCATAGCCCATAATAATGACTTATAGTAATTGACACAATACAACTTACCATACTAGTTAGACAGTCCAAATATAAAACGATGGGTATAACTTGTTGCAAGACAATCTATGGTTACTGTACATAAGGGACCAAGGAATGTTGATTATGGATATGAAGAGTCTAGAGTCCTGATAGGCTGTGTGTTCTGATTCCTCTCATCTGATGTGTGGAATGTGCCACTGTGGGAGGCGCAGAATGCTTGTACAGTAAAGTATAGTATGTTGATACTTCACAGTGTTATCTCAGACCATGTGACAATGTCATTTCAAATGATCTTCTTCAATATGTATAAATAAATAGATAAAAACATTCAAATGAAAAAGAACCACAGCAGCAACAACAAAATGGTTTAACTTGACTGCTTTTAAAGTCAGAAAAAGCCTTGCATTCCTTGATTCATGGCTTTTCGTAAAAACTGATTATCTTCATTCTTTTTTTTATCACCCCAAGATA
The DNA here is from genome assembly GCF_963971535.1 of Notolepis coatsorum. Taxonomy (NCBI): domain Eukaryota; kingdom Metazoa; phylum Chordata; class Actinopteri; order Aulopiformes; family Paralepididae; genus Notolepis; species Notolepis coatsorum. The sequence continues at coordinate 161,213,457 of NC_140170.1, read as the reverse complement.
TATCGTTTTGGGCTTTTTACAGGCGTCCAATGAAAGAAAAGTAGTATGCAGTATCACATCTGCTTTTATCACAGGGCATAAATGGGACTGCACAATGGGACTTTTTCATGAAAGAAAATATTGCTTCTTTAGAAGCTAAATCACAGAGTTGGGTTGAACAAGAGGAAATCCTCCCAACAGTGACGCAGTGAAACACAGTGAAACACCTCGTATGAGCTCTAGTGGTCTGGTACGAGCTCTAGTGGTCTGGTGCGAGCTCTAGTGGTCTGGTACGAGCTCTAGTGGTCTGGTACGAGCTCTAGTGGTCTGGTACGAGCTCTAGTGGTCTGGTACGAGCTCTAGTGGTCTGGTGCGAGCTCTAGTGATCTGGTACGAGCTCTAGTGGTCTGGTACGAGCTCTAGTGGTCTGGTACGAGCTCTAGTGGTCTGGTACGAGCTCTAGTGGTCTGGTACAAGCTCTAGTGGTCTGGTACGAGCTCTAGTGGTCTGGTGCGAGCTCTAGTGGTCTGGTACGAGCTCTAGTGGTCTGGTGCGAGCTCTAGTGGTCTGGTGCGAGCTCTAGTGGTCTGGTATGAGCTCTAGTGGTCTGGTACGAGCTCTAGTGGTCTGGTACCACCACTCCCGCAACATGCATAAAAGGCTACGGTCTCATTTCTAGAGCATGAAATGTGAACGACACAAATTCTGCTTGAAGAAATTTCTTTCTTTGTTGCGGTTTTCTCTCATCCGCTAGAGTTTTAACAACGTGCAGTTACCACCAACGGCCACCGGGTGCCAATCTTCCATAGTGCAGCTTTAAAGGAACACGCCAATATTTTGGGAAATTAGCTTGCTGTCTTCTCCAGAGAGAGACAAGAAGATAGATACCAGTTTCCTCTCTGTGCGTTCAGTAGAAAGCTATCTGGCTGCATGTTAGCCTAGCTTAGCACAATGCATGGAAGTGCCGAAGTGGACCAGGGAGAGGTGTTAGTTGGACAATGCCTAGGCTACCCATCACTGTCTGCTTCCATTCATTGTGCTAAGCTAGGCTAACGTGCAGCCAGACGGTAAGCTAATTTCCCAAAATGTTGGCGTGTTCCTATATAAGCATCACAACGTTATCATTTCCAGCCGGCATGTGGTACCAGCCTGTCTGCTTCTCTCTCAAACACCAATTCTACCCTGACCTGATCATTAATATTTAACCATTGACCTCGGCCAGGCTGGGATTCCCTTTTGATAGAATGCTAGATGCCCGTTTTGAAGAAAGATCCAATTTTGAGCCTGAACTGTTGAACACACAAACACACCACGCATGTGCACAGACAGACAGACAGACAGACAGACAGACAGACAGACAGACAGACAGACAGACAGACAGACAGACAGACAGACAGACAGACAGACAGACAGACAGACAGACAGACAGACAGACAGACAGACAGACAGACAGACAGACAGACAGACAGACAGACAGACAGACAGACAGACAGACAGACAGACAGACAGACAGACAGACAGACAGACAGACAGACAGACGCGCACACACACACACGCACACACACACACGCACACACGCACACACGCACACACACACACACTCACCTTGTAGACGGTGCCGAAAGCTCCAGAGCCAAGGATCTTCACCCTCTTCAGCTCCGTCTCCTTCAGGATGCGTAGCTGGGCCTGGTTAGGAGCCGTACCGCTGGGGGTGAGGGGCTCCACCAGCTAGAGACACACACACACACACACACACACACACACACACACACACACACACACACACACACACACACACACACACACACACACACACACACACACACACACACACACACACACACACACACACACACACACACACACACACACACACACACACACACACACACACACACACACACACACACACACACACACACACACACACACACACACACACACACACACACACACACACACACACACACACAGAGGATGACAAGGCAGTTGGATATATCAAGTTCAAGTTCTTTGTCAAATAGACAACAATACAGGGACACTTTTGTGTCTCAGAATCATCAGATTCCTAGACATTTCAAATAAAGCATTGGCAGTTTACAATCATCCTGCTACTACTCTTTTACACATTTAATAATTTATTATGATAATCAATTTACTTTCACAAGATCTACTGTCTCTCGCTCGCTCGTACTCAAACCCCCGCAGTGCATTTGACTTCCAAACCATATTCTAAAACCACTAGACTAGGTATACTGGTTGATTTTACAGGGTAAAAGTACAGACATTAGAAGAGAATAACATGTAAAAGTTACTTAAACACTTGTTTCCAGCGTGGTCCTCATTGGTGGACAAAAAAACAACAATACGATACACACAAACATCCAAAAAATAGAAGTACTATTTGACATTTACTACACAAAAAGTGCAGCATATGGGTGTGTATAAGTGGGAATGAATGAATGAATGAAAACTTTATTTAACAGATTGCAGAATGGGTACAATACAGTACGGCTCAATACATACAATTGTTAAGGGGATGCAGACCTGAGAAAGACGTTTGTCTTGTTTCCATCAGGGTCCCCCATTTTCAATTCATATAGACATTTATGACATACATAACATACATGACATTTATGGCATAGGGACATATAGGTATTTAGTACTGATACATTTGTGACATAGGCGGTATTCAAATATACAGTACTGTTACCCCTAGATCCTGACAGAGTATATACATATGATGGGGAGGGGACTGTACATTAGGAGGGGGTGGGTGGGTGGGAGGGGAATATACATACGGCGGGGAGGGAATATATACATGCGGTGGG
>NC_140170.1:161198176-161205447 GCF_963971535.1 Notolepis coatsorum | reverse complement strand
GGATTCAAACCGGCAACCTTCCGGTTCGTCGATCATGAACTGCCCCTCCCCCCTTATGTTTTTGACGACTTGATGCAATATATTATAATATAATAATAATAATGTTTGTATTTTGTGGGTTTTTTTCTTTTCGTTTTCATTGACAATTTCGTACTTGGGAAACACATTGAGAGATGGAGGGATGCGTGGGTGGCCTGGGGAGGGGTTAATGAGTGGTAATTTTCTCTTAATAATAATCCTAAACAAATATGAGTATTATTGGGTTAGTTCTGGCAGTTCAGGTTAATGGCAGTTCTGCGCAGCTACTGCTGTGATCAGCTGATCTCCGACACACACCAATCACAGCCCATTCTCATAGCAAGGCGGGGTCTATTTGAATGAGACTGACTCCACCCACTCATTCTGCAGTTCTAGTAAAGCTTTACCAAGCTCTAGGCTGGAAGGTTTATTCTCACACACACACACACACACACACACACACACACACACACACACACACACACACACACACACACACACACACACACACACACACACACACACACACACACACACACACACACACACACACACACACACACACACACACACACACACACACACACACACACACACACACACACACACACACACACACACACACACACACACACTTGTATTACAAATAATGTATCATAACAGACACTCTTTTAATACAGAACTAGACAATACATACACCTGTCATACACACACGCACAGTCACACATACACACTCCCACTTATACACACCCATATGCTGCACTTTTTGTGTAGTAAATGTCAAATAGTACTTCTATTTTTTGGATGTTTGTGTGTATCGTATTGTTGTTTTTTGTCCACCAATGAGGACCACGCTGGAAACAAGTGTTTAAGTAACTTTTACATGTTATTCTCTTCTAATGTCTGTACTTTTACCCTGTAAAATCAACCAGTATACCTAGTCTAGTGGTTTTAGAATATGGTTTGGAAGTCAAATGCACTGCAGGGTTTGAGTACGAGCGAGCGAGAGACAGTAGATCTTGTGAAAGTAAATTGATTATCATATAAATTATTAAATGTGTAAAAGAGTAGTAGCAGGATGATTGTAAACTGCCAATGCTTTATTTGAAATGTCTAGGAATCTGATGATTCTGACACACAAAAGTGTCCCTGTATTGTTGTCTATTTGACAAAGAACTTGAACTTGATATATCCAACTGCCTTGTCATCCTCTGTGTGTGTGTGTGTGTGTGTGTGTGTGTGTGTGTGTGTGTGTGTGTGTGTGTGTGTGTGTGTGTGTGTGTGTGTGTGTGTGTGTGTGTGTGTGTGTGTGTGTGTGTGTGTGTGTGTGTGTGTGTGTGTGTGTGTGTGTGTGTGTGTGTGTGTGTGTGTGTGTGTGTGTGTGTGTGTGCGTGCGTGTGTGTGTGTGTGTGTCTCTAGCTGGTGGAGCCCCTCACCCCCCAGCGGTACGGCTCCTAACCAGGCCCAGCTACGCATCCTGAAGGAGACGGAGCTGAAGAGGGTGAAGATCCTTGGCTCTGGAGCTTTCGGCACCGTCTACAAGGTGAGTGTGTGTGTGTGCGTGTGTGTGTGTGTGTGTGTGTGTGTGTGTGTGTGTGCGTGCGTGTGTGTGTGTGTGCGCGTCTGTCTGTCTGTCTGTCTGTCTGTCTGTCTGTCTGTCTGTCTGTCTGTCTGTCTGTCTGTCTGTCTGTCTGTCTGTCTGTCTGTCTGTCTGTCTGTCTGTCTGTCTGTGCACATGCGTGGTGTGTTTGTGTGTTCAACAGTTCAGGCTCAAAATTGGATCTTTCTTCAAAACGGGCATCTAGCATTCTATCAAAAGGGAATCCCAGCCTGGCCGAGGTCAATGGTTAAATATTAATGATCAGGTCAGGGTAGAATTGGTGTTTGAGAGAGAAGCAGACAGGCTGGTACCACATGCCGGCTGGAAATGATAACGTTGTGATGCTTATATAGGAACACGCCAACATTTTGGGAAATTAGCTTACCGTCTGGCTGCACGTTAGCCTAGCTTAGCACAATGAATGGAAGCAGACAGTGATGGGTAGCCTAGGCATTGTCCAACTAACACCTCTCCCTGGTCCACTTCGGCACTTCCATTCATTGTGCTAAGCTAGGCTAACATGCAGCCAGATAGCTTTCTACTGAACGCACAGAGAGGAAACTGGTATCTATCTTCTTGTCTCTCTCTGGAGAAGAGTTGGCGTGTTCCTTTAAAGCTGCACTATGGAAGATTGGCACCCGGTGGCCGTTGGTGGTAACTGCACGTTGTTAAAACTCTAGCGGATGAGAGAAAACCGCAACAAAGAAAGACATTTCTTCAAGCAGAATTTGTGTCGTTCACATTTCATGCTCTAGAAATGAGACCGTAGCCTTTTATGCATGTTGCGGGAGTGGTGGTACCAGACCACTAGAGCTCGTACCAGACCACTAGAGCTCGTACCAAACTACTAGAGCTCGTACCAGACCACTAGAGCTCGTACCAGACCACTAGAGCTCGCACCAGACCACTAGAGCTCGTACCAGACACTAGAGCTCGTACCAGACCCACTAGAGCTCGCACCAGACCACTAGAGCTCGTACCAGACCACTAGAGCTCGTACCAGACCACTAGAGCTCGTACCAGACCACTAGAGCTCGCACCAGACCACTAGAGCTGGTACCAGACCACTAGAGCTCGTACCAGACCACTAGAGCTCGTACCAGATCACTAGAGCTCGTACCAGACCACTAGAGCTCGTACCAGACCATTAGAGCTCGTACCAGACCACTAGAGCTGGTACCAGACCACTAGAGCTCGCACCAGACCACTAGAGCTCGTACCAGACCACTAGAGCTCGTACCAGACCACTAGAGCTCGTACCAGACCACTAGAGCTCGTACCAGACCACTAGAGCTCGTACCAGACCATTAGAGCTCGCACCAGACCACTAGAGCTCGTACCAGACCATTAGAGCTCGTACCAGACCACTAGAGCTCGTACCAGACCACTAGAACTTGTACCAGACCATTAGAGCTCGTACCAGACCACTAGAGCTGGTACCAGACCACTAGAGCTCGCACCAGACCACTAGAGCTCGTACCAGACCACTAGAGCTCGTACCAGACCACTAGAGCTTGTACCAGTTCACTAGAGCTCGTACCAGATCACTAGAGCTCGTACCAGATCACTAGAGCTCGTACCAGACCACTAGAGCTCGTACCAGACCACTAGAGCTCGCACCAGACCACTAGAGCTCGCACCAGACCACTAGAGCTCGCACCAGACCACTAGAGCTCGTACCAGACCACTAGAGCTCGTACCAGACCACTAGAGCTCGTACCAGACCACTAGAGCTCGTACCAGACCACTAGAGCTCGCACCAGACCACTAGAGCTCGTACCAGACCACTATAGAGCTCGTACCAGATCACTAGAGCTCGCACCAGACCACTAGAGCTCGTACCAGACCACTAGAGCTCGTACCAGACCACTAGAGCTCGTACCAGATCACTAGAGCTCGTACCAGACCACTAGAGCTCGCACCAGACCACTAGAGCTCGTACCAGACCACTAGAGCTCGTACCAGACCACTAGAGCTCGTACCAGACCACTAGAGCTCGCACCAGACCACTAGAGCTCGTACGAGGTGTTTCACTGTGTTTCACTGCGTCACTGTTGGGAGGATTTCCTCTTGTTCAACCCAACTCTGTGATTTAGCTTGTAAAGAAGCAATATTTTCTTTCATGAAAAAGTCCCGTTGTGCAGTCCCATTATGCCCTGTGATAAAAGCAGATGTGATACTGCATACTACTTTTATTTCATTGGACGCCTGTAAAAAGCCCAAAACGATATATCTTGGGGTGATAAAAAAAAGAATGAAGATAATCAGTTTTTACGAAAAGCCATGAATCAAGGAATGCAAGGCTTTTTCTGACTTTAAAAGCAGTCAAGTTAAACCATTTTGTTGTTGCTGCTGTGGTTCTTTTTCATTTGAAAGTTTTTATCTATTTATTTATACATATTGAAGAAGATCATTTGAAATGACATTGTCACATGGTCTGAGATAACACTGTGAAGTATCAATACTATACTTTACTGTACAAGCATTCTGCGCCTCCCACAGTGGCACATTCCACACATCAGATGAGAGGAATCAGACCACACAGCCTATCAGGACTCTAGACTCTTCATATCCATAATCAACATTCCTTGGTCCCTTATGTACAGTAACCATAGATTGTCTTGCAACAAGTTATACCCATCGTTTTATATTTGGACTGTCTAACTCAGACCTGGGCATTGTACGGCCCGCGGGCCGGATCCGGCCCGCGGGATGATTCTGACCGGCCCGCGAAAGATTACATGATAATAAAAAAAAATAAAAAGAAATAAAAAAAATATATATTTTTTTAATATTTTTTTTTATTTATTTTTTTTTACTTTTTTTTTCATGTCAACGTTCACACGCACAGTATACGCTTAGGAGACATGCTCAGAAGATGTTGGTTCTCTTTGGATCCACCTACATATGTGAACAGACATTCTCAGTCATGACGTTTACCAAGTCCAGGTACAGATCCTCTCTCACTGATGAACATCTGGCAGCTGTGCTTCGCATCTCCACCTCAGACATGCAACCTGACTTTGATGGACTTGTTAAAGCTCAACAGAGACTGGATTTCTCACACTGAATGAAAAAAAAAGAACTGAAGAACACTAAAATGTGGAAATATAACAAGTGAAATGGGACCCTTGATCTTTTTTTTTCTTTTTTTTGCACAGTTCTGAAAACATAAAATGTTTAATATAGGCATGTAAAGTAAAAAAGGCTACAAAACTGGGACACTTTTCTTTACACAGTTCAGTGACATGTCTTGTTTATTTTTGCTATAAGATGATGTGATGTCTTTAGAAAGCTAAGAAAATCCTTGTTTCAATAGTATATGAAACTCAAAATTCCCTTTGTTATTAATGTTTCACATTTTGTTTATCATTTTGGAAATAAATTCTATTTGAATAAATGATATTTTTTAAAGCTATAACCTCACCTTTTAATTGCCAAATAATAACATACACTCTTACCAGGGGTCAAAACAATGCCATTTACTGCTTTTTATATAGAAATAAAATGTATATTATGCATAATTGAGTTTGGAATTTTGGCCCGGCCCCCCAACATATTTTCAGTTGCTCATTTGGCCCCCCGGGAAAAATAATTGCCCACCCCTGGTCTAACTAGTATGGTAAGTTGTATTGTGTCAATTACTATAAGTCATTATTATGGGCTATGGATCGACGTTTGGGACAGTAAATTCAATCCCAATTACTATCAGCACAAAGGTTGTGTGTGTGTGTGTGTGTGTGTGTGTGTGTGTGTGTGTGTGTGTGTGTGTGTGTGTGTGTGTGTGTGTGTGTGTGTGTGTGTGTGTGTGTGTGTGTGTGTGTGTGTGTGTGTGTGTGTGTGTTAAGACACCAAATGCTACAGTTGCATTGTGTTCAAATATTCCATTATATTTCAAAAGTACAGCTCAGAGTTAAACAAAATATTCTGCCTTCTTTCCTAAGCTTGGAAAATAGAATCAGATACTAAAGCACGAAATGGTAAATGGTGCATTTATATAGCGCTTTTATCCAAAGCCCTTTGCAATTTGTTCCTTACATTTTCTACACATTCACTCACAGACGGCGGAGGCCACCATGCAAGGTGCCAACCTGCTCATCGGGGGCAGTTAGGGGTTAAGTGTCTCGCTCAAAGACACTTCGACATGCTGCCTGGGAGGAGCGGGAATTGAACCGGGAACCTCCGAATTACCAGACGACCGTTCTACCTCCTGAACCACTGTCGCCCCCAACTCAAGTGTTTCATATTCATCCACCTCAAAGAAATCAACCCGCTGACTGAGCTATTGTTTACACATTTGTACTCACTGTACTTAGACTGTACTTAGGCTGTACTTTAGATTGTACATTGTATTGTATATTGTATATTCCTCTTTTACTTACTTTTTACTTACTTTTTTACTTACTTTTTTACTGTATGAAGCACACTCTCAGCGGCTCATACAAAACCAAGCATTTCGCTGTAAAGTATGTGTATTTTATTGTGACAAATAATAAACAAACTTGCAACTATATCACAGCACTATTGAACCAATACATTAATACTGATCAGTATATCACAGCACTATTTATCTAATATATTAATAATGATCAGTATATCACAGCAGTATTGATCCAAGATATTAATACTGATCAGTATCACAGCACTATTGATCCAAGATATGAATACTGATCAGTATATCACAGCACTATTGAACCAAGATAATAATACTGATCAGTATATCACAGCACTATTGAACCAAGATAATAATACTGATCAGTATATCACAGCACTATTGAACCAAGATATTAATACTGATCAGTATATCATCAGTGGTTCAGGAGGTAGAGTGGTTGTCTGGTTAGAGCGGTCGTCTGGTTATCAGAAGGTTCCCGGTTCAATTCCAGCTCCTCCCGGCAGCACGTCGAAGTGTCCTTGAGCAAAACACTAAACCCCTAACTGCTCCCGATGAGTAGGTTGGTACCTTGCATCGTTACCTCTGCCGTCCGTGTGTGAATATATGAGTGAAACGGTGAATGTGAGGCATAAGTTGTAAAGCGCTTTGGATAAAAGTGTAATATAAATGCAGTCCATTTACCATTTACCAAGATATTTATACTGATCAGTATATGATGGCACTATTAAACCTGTATATTTATACTGATCAATATATGACAGCCCTGTTGAACCAAGATGTGTGTACGTGTATATGATGGCACTACTGAACCAAAACAACTGAACTTCTCTACAAAGACTTTTGTCTAAAATGTACTATTTGTGTTTTATCTTGATTGATCTTGATACCGCTAGTCTACATTTCCAGCACCATTCTACAACAATGTTCAGCATAATCTGCAGATCTTTTTCATGATTAGCAAGTAACTATGCCGTCTGCCTGTAAGAATATGCCCACAATCTCATCAATTTGGACTCCAGAGCAAGAAGCTTTAATTTGAAGAGCTATTAATATAGATGGAAAACAATTGGAGACTAAACATCTCCTTGCCTCATACCATATTGTCGGGAGAACCATCCTGGTGTGTATTCATTAACCTGAACACAGGCAACAGATTGATAAAGAGACTTAATGGCATAATAAAACTTCCCATTGGCACTATAATGTAACAACCTATAATGAAGAAGTTCCCTATTAATCTAGCCTTCTTGAAATCAA
>NC_140170.1:161190676-161193176 GCF_963971535.1 Notolepis coatsorum | reverse complement strand
AGGGCTTGGCACGCTCTCCAGTCACCAGCGCGCAACGCGCATCTTCAAGGGCTTGGCACGCTCTCCAGTCTCCAGCACGCAACGCGCATCTTCCAAGGATCCTCGTGCTTGGCACACTCCTCCTCGCAGACGCACCCCGAGGCGTCTCTCGGTTCCGACGTGCACACCAAGGTGTGGCGCGCCACTCTGTTCCTCGGCTCCGACAGCGGCTACCCGGTGGACGACACCCTCGCCACGGCCGCTGTTCCAGCACCCTGTTCCTCGGCTCCGACAGCGGCTACCCGGTGGACGACACCCTCGCCACCGCCGCTGTTCCAGCACTCTGTTCCTCGGCTCCGACAGCGGCTACCCGGTGGACGACACCCTCGCCACCGCCGCTGTTCCAGCACCCTGTTCCTCGGCTCCGACAGCGGCTACCCGGTGGACGACACCCTCGCCACCGCCGCTGTTCCAGCACTCTGTTCCTCGGCTCCGACAGCGGCTACCCGGTGGACGACACCCTCGCCACCGCCGCTGTTCCAGCACCCTGTTCCTCGGCTCCGACAGCGGCTACCCGGTGGACGACACCCTCGCCACCGCCGCTGTTCCAGCACTCTGTTCCTCGGCTCGGACAGCCAGCTACCCGGTGGCGACACCCTCGCCGCCGCTGCTGTTCCTGCACCATTACGCATACGCCTGGGTGAGTTTTGATTGTGATGTCACTCACCCAGCGTAATGCCTCTTGCCCCCGTCCCGCTGCGTTTCCTGTACCATTACGCATACGCCTGGGTGAGTTTTGATTGTGATGTCACTCACCCAGCGTAATGCCTCTTGCCCTCGTCCCGCTGCTGTCCCTGTACCATTACGCATACGCCTGGGTGAGTTTTGATTGTGATGTCACTCACCCAGCGTAATGCCTCTTGCCCCCGTCCCGCTGCGTTCCTGTACCATTCCGCATACGCTTGGGTGAGTTTTGATTGTGATGTCACTCACCCAGCGTAATGCCTCTTGCCCCCGTCCCGCTGCGTTCCTGTACCATTCCGCATACGCTTGGGTGAGTTTTGATTGTGATGTCACTCACCCAGCGTAATGCCTCCTTTTCTTGTTCTCACTTAGTTAGTAGTTTGGACATTTCATCTCCCACTCTGTTTTTGTTCTCACTTAGTTAGTAGTTTGGACATTTCATCTCCCACTCTGTTTTTGTTCTCACTTAGATAGTATTTTTGGACATTACATCTCCCCCTGTGTGTTTGTCACACGAAGATATTATTACTTTGTTACTTTGTTTATTTGGACTGTTCTGCATCTGCTCTGTTTGTTCCCTTTTGAATATTAACCCTCTCCTCTGTTCTGCAGAGCGGCCCAGATGTTTTCCCACCAGTCCCCAGTTCCTCCCTGTCCCCAGCCCGCCTCCGCGGGCCTCAGTCCCCTCTGTCCCTAGTTCTCCCCTTCTAGTTCCACCTAGTTCCTGGTCCCAAGTTCTCCCCTTCTAGTTCCACCTAGTTCCTTGTCCCTAGTTCTCCTAGTCCCCAGTTCTCCTGTTCCCTAGCTCTCCTTGTCCCGACATCTCCTAGTCTCTAGTTCCTCTGTTTCCTTAACCTTCCCCTAGCGTTCCTTTAATGTTTCCCCTAGCGTTCATTAACCTTCCCTTAGTGTACCCTTTTCCTGCCCGCCTCTTAAAGGCACCTAGTTTTTCCCCTCTTGTTATCTTCCTGTATTTGTGTTCTCCCTTAAAGGGACAGTGCCCTTTTTTCCCTGTCTCTCAATAAATATCTGTTTCTTGGCAAACCATCATACCTGTCTTGTGTTGTGCGATTGGGGTCGGTTACAAACCATAACAAAAACAACATTTTCAACCAAAGAAATTGACATTCCCTAATAGATAGTGTGTACGTAAATTAAAATGTATGTGTCTGATAAAGAGATAGGTATATATGGATGAAAAGGCATGTGTCTGATAGGGATATATTATTAAAATATTGTATAATTTTGTATTTTTATATTGTATTATGAATTTGATTAGGGTTTTTACTGTTGTTTTAATTGTCTGTATGACATGTAAATGTTGTGAGTGTATAAGGGTTTTTATTGTTGTTTTAATGGTCTGTATGTCATGTAAATGTTATGAGTGTATAAGGGTTTTTATTGTTGTTTTAATTGTCTGTATGACATGTAAATGTTGTGAGTGTATACGTCTGTAACTGTATTTTATGTGTTATGGACCCCAGGAAGAATAGCCCCAGCACTGCTGTGGCTAATGGGGATCCAAATAAACTTAAACTTAAACTCTCGCTGTCTATCTCCCTCCCTCTCTCTTTATTTCTCTATATCCCCCTCTCTCTCTATCTCCATTGCATCTCTCACCTTCTCTATATCTGTATTTCTATATCTCGCTTCCTCTCCCTCTCCCTTGCCTTTCTCTCCTTCTCTATATCTGTCTTTCTATCTATCTGTCTTTCTATCTATCTGTCTTTCTATCTATCTGTCTTTCTATCTATCTATCTATCTATCTATCTGTCTT
>NC_140170.1:161175676-161188176 GCF_963971535.1 Notolepis coatsorum | reverse complement strand
TGATAGTCTCCGCCCTCCCAGACTGACGGTAGGGGGTATAGTGCGCAACGACCAGGAAGGGGATTGGGAATTGGCATAACGACTAACATTGGGATGGGAGAAAAACTGAAAAAAAGTAGGAAAAAGATAATTAAAAGAAATAATAAATAAATAAAACCAACAATAAATAATATAGATATGGCATATTAATACAGTATATTCCACTATACGGTAGCTATATCCGCGGCGATTGGGTTTAGTTCTTATTTATTTATTTATTTTATAAATATAAAACATAATTGTTAATGATACAAATATTGTCGTATTTATTATCATTATAATTATTTAATTCCGAGGATGTCTGTAGAATCAAAGTGAACACAATCCCCAAATGAAGCCGTTAATAACACGGGCGCACATTGTTCTGTCCGACGTACGACTGCCTTTTCAAGTTCGTAAATCCTACGAACAAATTTACAAAAAGAAGCCGTTCGAGAATGCCAAAGAAGTTCGTAAATCGAGTTACGAAGGAATTTCTTGGTAACTTTCTCGTAAATCCGTTCGAGAATGAGGACCAATAATACATAGTGTGTTTACAACATTATGTTTACAACATTATGGAATTCATGTTTGGTGCATTCGAGTTTTACTCTATACATACAGAAATGTTGATGTCTTTATAGTGTAATTTCTTTCCACGCCCCTGGTTATGGAACCGTTGTCAATTGCTGATCATTATAATTTTTTACTCCTCTATTCTTGGTTAGGGTGGGGCGTGACGTCTGAGGTTAAAGTTAACATTAAGGTAAGGGTTAAGGTAAACTTTTTAGGAGAAAGTGAGGTCCGGCGTTGCTGATTGGCCAAACTCACCAACCATGGTGTGGGGGGGAAATATATTTAAAAAAATCCACTTTTTCTCCTTATTTTCAATTTTTTTCCCATCCCAATTTCGTATTCCCAATTATTCCCTCCCCTGTCTTTAACGTTGCTAGACTATGCCTCCCACTGGTCGGCTGTAGTGAGGATAGAAGCCTTGCATCACGTGTCCCCTCCGGTACACGAGGAGGCAGCCTGTCGCATATTTTCACCGCAGCAGCTCGAACTCTCAGTGGCGAGGAGTAACGCGTGGGAGGCTCATGCTGCCCCCGATACTTCCTGTTTCCGCCGTACCGGCGTCACCCCACCGACCTGTAGGAGTCGCTGTCCACAACGTCCAATCCCCACCCGCCGGCTTTCCCACCCTCTAACACTGCCAATTGTGTTAGTATGACGGCCGACCAAGCCGGTAGCAACGCAGAGAGCTGGGCTCGATACCAGCATATCCTGCGTTAGTGGCGAGTGCCTTGCCCACTGCGGCACTCAGCCACCATGGAAATATATCATTTTTGACCAATAAGTCAAAAACATTCTCTCATTTGAGAACTTCTCTTAATTTCCTGTGTGCTATACATGGACTATATTATTACTGAAGATGATTATTTGAATGTAAATACTCCACGGCACTGAAAATTAGGGCTGCCTCTCAGTGTAATTTGGAGTTTTAAATAAATATGGAATGGATGAATACGGATGTAGTGTCTTTGAAGTGCCATGTTTACATGCTTTCTGCTGCGGTGATGAAAATGAGGCAGTGCTAATGAGGTATAGATGGAATATCAATGACAGGACAGTTGCTAGGTGGGAGTGATTACACACACACACACACACACACAAACACACACACACACACACACACACACACACACACACACACACACACACACACACACACACACACACACACACACCCGCACACATACACCACCATGTTCACCACCAACACATCCCTGCTTCTCTGCCTCTCGCACATACTGCTACTCCCCTTCTGTCTCCCTCACACACACACACACACACACACACACACACACACACACACACACACACACACACACACACACACACACACACACACACACACACACACACACACACACACACACACACACACACACACACACACACACACACACACACACACACACACACACACACACACACACCACCGTCATCTGGTCCCAAGTGTCCAATGCCCCTACTACCACCACCACACCACTACCCCCCTCCCACCATCCATCCCGTATGGATGTTCCAATACTGGGATTGTCAGTCCAATACCGGACTAAAATAGGGAATCAATATCGGAGAATTTCCCAGATACTAGCATCCAGAAATCAAAGCAAAGTGACTTAATTTGCTGCATTTTTGACACATTAATTAGATTAGATTAGAATCCATCAGATTAGATTAGATTAGTTTAGATTAGATGAGATGAGATTAGATTAGATTAGATTAGATTAGAATTAGATTAGATTAGATTAGATTAGACTAGATTAGATTAGATTATTGTTATTGTTATTATACCGCACAAGTACAGTACAACGGAAATAAATTTAGCATCCAACCTGAGTGCAAATGTAACAGTAAAGTACAATAGTAATATACAATGTACAGGAGATTAAACTGGATATAAAATATATAAATTAGAAGCATGAGAAATGGATTATATATCAATATATTTGCTTAACAAGCAGGCAGAAAAGTCGCCATTTTAGTTTTCGTTTTTGAGGATTGCATACTTTTTTTGCAAACCAAAATACTATACGTTATACTTATAGCACATGCATGAGCCTAGTCTATTTTGAAAGATGACATTCTGAAGTTTCCGATACAATAAAGGAAATTCACTTTTAGTGCTAATGAAATAGAGTAACATAGGTCTGAACTTGAATTGTAGAAAACCTTGTTACTCAAGTTTTTTTTTAGTAGTTAGTAGGCCGGAAGTAGTATTTGTAGTACATGTCCAAATTTCATAAAAATCCGTTCAGAAATGAGTGATTAGAAGCCGTTTTGGTAAAAAGTGAGAAAAAAAACAGCTCAAAAAACGATTTTCTGATCGACTTCAATGCATTCGACGGAGAATTCGCTTCCTGTATTCGCCCGTGACTTTTTACCTAGATCCCTGATTCACTCATTCCCACGTGGGGTACCATTAGAAAGCCACACTCATTCATTACAACCCTGTCCAATAATCTTTGAGATCGCCAAATGATTGATGGAGGTACAGAAGAGGCTCGAGAGTCGGGAGTGGTATTTGAAAAAATAAAAAGTCTGCCACTTTGTCTAAAAAAATCGGTCTACTTCGGCGCACAACTCACATATCGGTATGTAACTCGAGAACCGCTCCACAGATTTTGTCGCCTGGAACGGCTCTCGACAGGCAATAAATAGGGCTTTAATTCTATATATTGTATAAAAAAAATATGCACACCAGAGCCGCTAGCGGTCGCCAAAGTGGCAAATTGTCCTCAAGAGGGCCCACATGTGGGCCGTTGCGTGGTAAGAGGTTGTCTAATAAACCTCAAACTGAGTCCAAGTCTATGCTGTCCAGTCAAATCAAGGGTTCGGATCAATACTTGACATCGGCCAATACTAAAATTTTGGGATCGGCTTCAGTGTCTGCGGGTGTTTGAGTCTCTCTCCGTTCCCCCCCAGGAGGCCCTGATCATGGCCAGCATGGAGCACCCTCACCTGGTGCGTCTGCTGGGCGTCTGCCTGAGCCCCACCATCCAGCTGGTCACCCAGCTCATGCCTCACGGCTGCCTGCTGGACTACGTGCACGAGCACAAGGACAACATCGGCTCCCAACTGCTGCTCAACTGGTGCGTCCAGATCGCCAAGGTAAGGACGCTCGACAGGGGGAGGGGGTATTCGTTCTAAACATTGTGTATGAGGTCGGTGCGTGTGTTAGTGTTAGTGTGTGTGTGTGTGTGCAGAGAAGGGGTTGGAGGGGTGGGGAAGTGCGTTAGTGTGTGTGTGTGTGTGTGTGTGTGTGTGTGTGTGTGTGTGTGTGTGTGTGTGTGTGTGTGTGTGTGTGTGTGTGTGTGTGTGTGTGTGTGTGTGTGTGTGTGTGTGTGTGTGTGTGTGTGTGTGTGTGTGTGTGTGTGTGTGTGTGTGTGTGTGTGTGTGTGTGTGTGTGTGTGTGTGTGTGTGTGTGTGTGTGTGTGTGTGTGTGTGTGTGTGTGTGTGTGCAAAGAAGGGGTTGAAGGGGTCGGTGAGTGTGTTCGTGTGTGTGTGTGTGTGTGTGTGTGTGTGTGTGTGTGTGTGTGTGTTTGTGTGTGTGCAAAGAAGGGGTTGAAGGGGTCGGTGAGTGTGTGTGTGTGTGTGCGTGCGTGCACGCGCGCGTGTGTGTGTGTGTGTCTTCGCCCTGTAGCCCCAATCCCACCATCCGAGTGCTCTTCTCACATTTAGAAACTGAAATGAAATGTTTGCACTAGATATCGCACTCCGTGTCCCGACAGGAGACCAGTGTCCTATAGAATAACATGACCATGTCAACATGGAGTTCACCCAAGAAGTCACACCAGAGAGACAGACGCTGCAGGGCCAGGTGGTGGCACTCTTTAACGATAGAAGAAGAGGAGAGAGACGTGTTCTCGATACACATGCAAGTTAGTGCCAGAAGGCCCCCCCCCACCACCCCCCTCGCCCAGCCCTGTTGCATAGGCAACAGGACAGACTACCCACATCGCATACCTTCCTTTATTTAGACTTGTTTACCTCAGTCACGAGCACACCCCACTGCAACACTTGAATTAGTCACGTTCATGGAATCATCCGAGAACATTCTCCGACCATCTTTTGTTACCAAACAATGTGATTGTGTGTGTGCCGCCGCTCTATTTTGAATCTCGCCACCATGACCGCTGTTTTAAACAACTGCCAGGGTCAGGTTGCCCGCCGAAAACCACCACCACAGACACGGAGACGGAGTGTGAAGCTTCTTATGAACCCCACGTGGAGGTGTTTCTGTGCTTTGTTGCCATAGAGACAGCGTGTTTACATGCCAAGCCCCCCCCCCCCCCTGCTGAGTTACACCTTCATCCTCACTGCGTCCCACAACCAAGCTGAGTGATGATACGTCTACATGAATACAGAGGGCAGCCAGACGTGTGTTGGCTCCTATAGTGCTCACTGTGTACCCACATGGATCGTTCACGCAGAGAGGCTCAATCTATCAAATACCAGGCTTCTGCTTTTACCACCAGCCATTAAGATGCTGTGTTTGTTCTCATTTAAAGCAGATGTTTGGTTTATAGCATAGTAGTTATCTTCCCTGCATCTTGTGCGGAACGCACCGAAACGACTCTGGCACTTGTACGTCTGATGAGCCTGGCGGGCGGATGGATAGCGTGGCACAAAGGGGAACGTTACGTTACGAGTCTGCGCGCAGGATTTGTGGCTCTCGAGATGAGTCGGGAAAAACAAAGACCTTATGGGTTGGCGTTGTGATATATAGTCGCAATATATTATTGGTTGTTGTTCTTCACAGAGGGCTGATGAGCGCCAACTAGGCACCGTTCAACACAAACCACGGCCATGTTGACTAGGTGACAAGCTTGTCTGTTGTCTGAGGCACTGGAAGGTCACTTGAACTTTTCAGGCCAAGAACCCAACGAGTCTGTTATTCTTTTTGTATGCCGTGTTGTAGAACATGAGTCCAGGACTCGGACTGATTTTCAGGACTCGTGACTTGACTTGGACTTGAGCACTGACGACTCGGACTTGGACATGGACTCGAGCATCGACTGCATTCGGACTCGGAAGGTGCAGACGAGGACTCAGAGACTTGTTAATTGAGGCTGATAATGTCAAGTTTGGTCTTGGTTTCTAATCAGTTGTCTGTCCAACAGGCAACGGTAAAAATGGCTTCACCATATTAAGCTTTTCACTTCCACCCATAACTTCCCTCATTCACTCTTTATAGCACGTCGTCACATTGATACCACCATTACCATTATAGCACGCTCTTATGCTAACGGCACCTATCAACCCCCGCGCAGACAACCGCCGTATTCACAAATTACCCCGGCTGTATGGAAACAAATATATTTTGCTATAGCCAATCCACTACATAATCTTCTCTCCCTGAGATATTCCTGTGTGGAGTCTCTCAGTGGCAGTATTGAAATTGTATCGGCCATCGTTATAAGGGCTCATTTGGATGAGATCTTACGAGCAGTCGGTGATGAGAGCTCAGGCTGTATATTGGGCGGGGGTCGGTGGTGGCTGGGGGGAGGGAAAGAGCCCCCTGTTCCGCCATGATAAATGATGATTCTCATGAGCTGGAGGAACAGATTACTTAAGCAGGTACTTATTGGTCGTAATTGGATTCGATTCCGCTCGTGGCTAGTGTGCGGGTCAGGGGAAGTCTCCGGCTTCACTGCAGATTCTGTTGGGCGGGGGGGGGGGGGGGGGGGGGGGGGGCAAAGAGAGAGACGGAGAGAGAGAGAAAGAGGGATGTGAGTTTGAATATGGACTCAGCATTTGTGTCCAGTACAGTAGATGTTTTCGTGGTCATTGTATCTTAAAGGATGCTAGTAAAAGGAGTATAATCATGTCTCCTGTCCGTGGTTCATGGTCAGACATGTCTTTCTTTAAGACGGGAATTCAAACCCATAAATCGGTCATCCTTTTAAAGGGGAACAGAAAGAAAAGGATGCAACCGTTTTCCTTAAAGGATATGACGTTTTCCATTCAAATCAAAAGTGTGTTTTGGAAGGAGGCAAACACATCTGTGAGACCACACACATCTTGTGGCGTGTTTGGATGTTATACTACGTGTTAAAACCAGGACATTTGGAGTCGGGGTGTCTTGCTATGCACCTATCCGCTAGGTTCCTTTACGCCCGCTTTGACAGGGACAACTAAGAGAAGGCCATCAAGGTCGTTCTCCCTGCTGACCACCAGCCACTCCCCCTCTGCATGAGCAGGACAAATGCACGTAAGGCTGGCCTCGGCGGTAGTGCGCTCAGGAACTGTTCCCAGCAGCTGACTGAGGTCCTAACTTCAACCTGTCACTAAAGCAAATCAAATCCAATCTAATTTATTTGTAAAGCCCAAAATCACAAGTCAATGTCCCTCCCCATGGGCCGGACAATAAATTAATTCAACACTCCCAGACATACCCCAGCGAAGGTAAGGAAAAACTGATAAAAACCTAGCAATAGGAAAAAAGCACCACAGGCAATGTGGAGGAGAGAAACCTTAGAAGGGCCGTTCAGGGCCGATCCCCCTTCGAGGATGTCGGTGATAGTAGTGTTGCTATGGATGATCGATAGGTGGGGAATAAAACAGGTGGAATAGTTGGTATGTATGAACATATACGTGTAATAAAACACAAATATGTCCATGCAATAGCAACTGGGGTATAGTAGTATAAGTGTTAAATGTGTTAAATGTGTACATAATAACAAATTTTTTAAATATTTAAATAGAATAGAGCTAAGAACAACATCATCAAAAGAAAAAGCATAGGGAAACGAGTGCTACTGTAGTAAGAAAAGATTCAAGATTCAAGAGGTTTATTCATCACATACTGTACATACACAAGACATAATCAAGATTTCGATTTTTGGGATTTTCTGGACAGCAAGACATTAAGTCATTTCAGAGCACCTCCCCCTTTGCGGATCAAATCGGGTTTGGTCACGGCGAGTCACATATAGTGAAATGAAGGTGGCCATACCCGCTTCAATTGTGCAAAAAATACAAATAATAATAATAATAATAATAATAATAATAATAATAATAATAATAATAATAATAATAATAATAATAATAATAATAATAATAATAATAATAATAATAATAATAATAATAATAATAATAATAATAATAATAATAATAATAATAATAATAATAATAATAATAATAATAACAACAACAACAACAACAACAACAACAACAACAACAACAACAACAACAACAACAACAACAACAACAACAATAATATAATAATAATAATAATAATAATAATAATAATAATAATAATAATAATAATAATAATAATAATAATAATAATAATAATAATAATAATAATAATAATAATAATAATAATAATAATAATAATAATAATAATAATAATAATAATAATAATAATAGAATAAACGAATAAAATAAAATAGACATAATACAACTAAAGATAAAATACAAAAGGCAATGAGTCCAATGTACACTTTCTATACAATATACAGTTCTGCCCTATGTCAAAATAGGATAAAAGCTAAATGTCAAGGCTCGGAGCTCAAACTATCAGAGTCATATTCCGTTTGCACATGAGTATGTATTCCGTTCGGATCCAGGCAGTTGTCCCTGCGTGCTTGAAAACCACCTCCATCATGCCGGTGCCGAGACACTCGAGCCTTAATGACTCCCGCCCTGCTGCACTCACCTCCATCATCACCAAGAGCTTAGAGAGGCAGGTCTTGGCTCATCTCAAATATGGCCTCTCTACCCTCACTGGATAAATACCTACCTAATACCTCATTTGCCTACCGTGAGACTAAAGACCGTGAGCACGGGGGACACCATCTCCTCAGCGCTGCCCTCCGCCCTCTCCCACCCACAGCAACACCCATGGTGAGAATGCAGTTCATCGACTTTAGCTCAGCGTTCAACATCATCCATCACCATCCCCTCCAAATTAATCTCCAAACTCTGTGACCTTGTGGAAACCAAGGAACTCGACGTCAATCCGACTGTCTGCAACTGGATACTTGACTGTCTAACCAACAGACCCCAGTGTGCTCACATCACAGCATCACTGGTATGGCAACTGCGTTGCCTCCGACCGGAAAGCACTGCATAGGGTGGTGAAAACTGCCCAACGCATCACCGGTACAGTACAACACTCCCTGCAATTGAGCCTGTCCAGCAAAAAGAGTGTCTGAGGAAGGCATTCGGGTCCAGGAACTGTCCAACAGACCATCCACCCGGCTGGCTGTCAAAGCTGTGTTATAAAGCTGTCAATGTTATTAATTGCGTTGATTTGTAACATGTTAATGTTTTCAAATTAATTTAAAAAAATGTATGTGTTAATAATATTGACAGCTCTAGTTCTTAGTCAACTACAACTTTGAAGTTGGTTCGTCGTTTTGTGATATGTTTTATTTGATCCTATTATTATGATTCTATTTTTATAGGTTTTCCCTGACAAAGGATAGTCACATCTTTGGCATTACATTATTCAATAGCATACTTTGCTCTTTGATACACATTATATTTTAATCCTTGTGTGACGTTTATGTCACCCAGTGTGCACGGGTCTTGTAGAAATACTTAATAGACGTTAACTTTATCTCAATTATAAGCAATCTAGACAGCATATATGGTTAATAATTGCAATTTATCTCTGCTAGATCACATTTATCAATAACAGTGCTATTCGTTTTTTGGGGGGGGGGGGGTAAAATGTGATGTATCTAAAAAAGATCCATTATAATCAAGACGTGAATGGAATAAACCATGTTTATCTTATCATATAATATCAATATAAATTAAACAAGGTGGAGGCAGTGAAGATACACACTGAACCTTTTTGTTTCATTTGTACCATATTTACTTGTTTTCACCTTCAATGTCCACACTTTCACACCACTATAAACGTGTAGGGTGGCGCACAGTGTGCACTCAATGAAAATGTGTTATTTGATAATATAATGTTCTTCACAGAAAATGAGCCAAGGCCAATGAGTCATTGAGTATTGAGTCTCAAATACACAAATGTATTATATCAGTTCTCTCTTAGTCCGGCCCGTTTCTTGCCATATGCGGACTATTGCCATATGCGGATTAAGCCACCAGGGGGCCCCCTAAAATGGCATAAAAAATATATATATATAATAATAATATTTAAAAAAAAATTATTCACTCAATACACTGTATACTGTATATATATCCTGTAGAGATGTAACAATCACCAGCTTAAAAAATATAACCGATAGAAACTGCTTATGACCGCAAGTGGGCATTTCTTTCTTTCTTAAAAAAAAACACATAAGTAGCTTACTGACAAAAATGTAGTTGCATTTTCAAACTTTATTTAACTTTAACTTTATCTTAAATAGTTCCATTTAAATTTCAATATTGTAAGTCAGAAATGTAGGGAAAATGCAGTATCTGTCTCATTTATGTGCATTTTGGAGATGTTATAATGCAGATTCGGTAAATCCTGTAACTTTTCAGGAGTTTCTTGATGTAGGGGAGCCCCAGTGTTTCCTATTTATTATAATTTTCTGTCATTGCTGGGATCAACTTGAGATGTTTGATTTGAATTTGTGAGAAAAAAAGATATACGTTTTTTTCACGGATCTAGCCTCTTTTCCTCTTAAAGTGCACCAGATTGATGCATTTAAATGTTAAATGCATGCCCATCTTAAAGGGTTTGGAATCCCCCCCACCATAGTTTCACAGAATAGGGGCCCCCAAACTACATTTCACTTAGGGCCCCCAAATAGCTAGACACGGCCCTGCTCTTAGTGAACATTTAAAACGGGTCCCACAGACCTGAACACCACACAAGGGTTAAGAGGCCCTTCTGCACTATTGCTTTCATGTCTACAAGGACGTTAACGTGGATACTGCCATTTTACAGATCTCAGTCAGTTAAACAGACTATTTGAGTTGTCGACAAATCCTATGAACATTATTCGGTCATAATAATAATAATAATAATTCATTTAATTTATATAGCGCTTCTCAATGACCCGAAGTCGCTGGAAATGATTTTCTTTAGTCAAGGACAGAGCTAGTTTCTATCAATGCACCTTTAACCCATATGTTGTGAGGAATATATCGTCATCTTCTTCACAGTGTATCCCCCAAAGCTTTGACTGACGGCTTGTTTCCAGTCGCTTGTCAGTCAGGGGGGGGGGGGGGGTAATAACAGTTGAAAGCCCCTAGTGATAATTGCAAGGACTCCGTCAGGGCTTTGCTAGGGCTTTTAACAGCTGCTTTATACTTCCTGGTGGACTCTGTAAAACATGTATTTTATAAGAATACTAAATGGAAATGTACTGGACTGCGTTAGCCCGCTGCTTTTGTAGCACTGGTTTGCTACTCTCTTGAAACAGACGTTGTTTGAGGTTCACCCGGGTGTCCATTCAAGGAACAGATTGCAGTACTTTTCAATATATGTTAGCAATGTGTTAACTATATGTTAACTGTGTGTTAACAATGTGTTAACAATGTGTTAACTATGTGTTAACAATGTGTTAACTATGTGTTAACGACATGTAGGTGACGTGTGCACACGTTGCCGTTATCATACGCGTCGTATAGGAATATGAATGCTCCGCCGTTGTTACTCACAACAGGTGTTGAAATTGACACCTATAGGGAGAATTGAACGTGTATCCGAATGAATTCTCAGCGCTTGATTTGACTTACCTGGCATACCGAATGGGTGGGGTCTGGTATATTATAGGGCGATGCAATGAGTACCAGAAAGATTCTAGACTATTCTAGACTTTTTTGTATACTTCCCTTAACACTCTTATCCCGAAGCCAGTAAACCCACCTGTAATACTGTAATTTTAAATGTGTTCACTTTAAGTGGCTAAGAATAACATTTGCCAAATCTGCTCCGGTCATCAAGAACAACACGGCCCAGGACAGTACAAGTGCAGATTAGCAATGCGGTATATAAATATAGATAAACGTGGTATATTAATGAAAATCAAGATAATTCCACTTAACAGCTGATTGGTGTGTGCACTGCTGCTGGATATGAGTCTGTATATCATCTGTGAGTTTGTACCACGCTGCAGCCTTGAGGCAGAGCACCCACATTATTAATGCCAGACACTGTTTCTCTGACGCTATAGCACCATCCACCTAGTGACCTATAGCTAGCACTTAGCACCCAGGCATTCCTGATAATAACCACAACACTCTTTGCAGTGTGTGTGTGTGGGTCTGTGTGTGTTTGTGCATGTGTGGGCGTGTGTTTCCATGTGTGTGTCTGTGTGGTTGGCTGTGTACTGTACATACAGTATGTGTGTCTGTGTGCACGTGTGGCTGTATCCGCGCGTGTGTTTCTTCTCTACGTGTCTCTATGTGTGTGAGCCGGATCGTTATCCCACCTCTCACTCTCTCAGAGGTTCTCTGGTCTCTCAGAGGTAATGATGAGCTCGTCTCCTCCGGGCCACGGGGGTAGAGATGCAATCTTCAGAGCGAGGGATGAAAACAACTCTGACGCCGTCGTTCAGTTTAGCTTATATAGGAAAGAGAGAGCGCAGCGGGAGAGGCTGGGTTGAGACGAGACGGAGCCGAGGACGGGTGGAGGTTTGAATAGAGATGGAGAGAGATAAAAGGGAGAGAGAGAGAAGGAGAGATGGAAAGGGTGAGGAGGAGAGGCTTCCCCCCGTCACCCCCTCATTGGGGTGAATTGGAGGAAATGCTGGGTGAAAGGAGGGTAAATAGCATGGTGATAGGTGAACATATCAAAGGAGAGAGAGAGAGAGAGAGAGAGAGAGAGAGAGGGGGGGGGGGGAGCGCACAGAGGGAGATAGAGATGGGGAGGAAAGGGAAGAGGATTTGGCCAATATATATCGCAACATTCTTATTTTTGACAGTGAGCGTGTTTGACCATATTTGTCGTTTCCTGGTTCAACACTGTGACGCAACATCTTTTTGATGTCATT
>NC_140170.1:161158176-161160676 GCF_963971535.1 Notolepis coatsorum | reverse complement strand
CATGAGGAAATATTGATGAGGTGTGCTAGAATAGGAGTATGCTGGGGCTTATACGCATGACGCCTTTAAAGGTGTGTGTGTGTGTGTGTGTGTGTGTGTGTGTGTGTGTGTGTGTGTGTGTGTGTGTGTGTGTGTGTGTGTGTGTGTGGTGTGTGTGTGTGTGTGTGTGTGTGTGTGTGTGTGTGTGTGTGTGTGTGTGTGTGTGTGTGTGTGTGTGTGTGTGTGTGTGTGTGTGTGAGTGTGAGAACTCTATTTGGTCCCCAGCCTTCAGTGTGTGTGACTGATTCTTCCAAGAATGATTTATTAGTTACGCATGTTCTTTGATATTTGGCTGTAAATATCTCTACTGTCTCTGATACACAGCAGTGCGTGAAATCAGGTCATGTGCAATCTGCATTTTTATTAATAAGAAAAGGTGTCCCTCAAGGTTACATTTTAGGACTTCACAATTTATATGAATGATATTGTCCGGTCTTTAAATACCTGTAATGTCAGTCTGTACACAGATGACACTATTTTGTTTTGTTGGGCTGACTCCATACAATTGACTGTT
The DNA here is from genome assembly GCF_963971535.1 of Notolepis coatsorum. Taxonomy (NCBI): domain Eukaryota; kingdom Metazoa; phylum Chordata; class Actinopteri; order Aulopiformes; family Paralepididae; genus Notolepis; species Notolepis coatsorum. The sequence goes on along the minus strand of NC_140170.1, from coordinate 161,160,123 downwards.
GAAAATCTGCAACTTTCTTTCAATGTTCTTCAAGAGGCACTTATTGATCTCAAACGTGTGTTAAATGCTATTCACAAGAGCTAAGAAATAGTATAGCAAACTTAAGATTAGCACTTTAATTGGTACAGCTATATTAAAGAGTTGCACATTATAAATGTGTAGACAGACGAGGGAAACACAGAAGGCATGGGGAAAATAGGGAAGGAAAAACAAGGAAAAAAGACAGTTGGATAATTCTTATGATAAAACCACATTTCGAATAAGCCCTGTTGCTTCCTGTTGCAAAGGAGATGTTGCCCTTTGTCCCCATCCCCAGCGTCCCGCATGTGATTGTTTTAAAGAGGAAAGGAGAAGGTGAACAGCCCCTGCTAACAACGAAACGTGGAATTATTATTTGTTGGTGAAGCACGTTTAGTTTGGAAAGGCTTCCTTTGCACCTTAATGCCATTCAGCAGAACTCAGCAGATTGGACCCGGCGACACACACAATCTAAACACACAGTAGAGGCCAATCTCTCTCATTCTCATCGGTCTGATGGTGTTTCTGGGGTAATCCTGCCAATCACACCGTTGACATAACCAACATCAACATGGAATAGCAATTATTTAAAGTCATAGATTTGTACTCTATTCTTGGTTTCGGAAAACAATGAACCCTTTCTGATCTTGATTGCTTTTGGTCTCGGATCTTGGATCACGGTCCCGTCTCAGTCTCCACTAGGTGGTTCTGACTCCTCCTCCACCGCTACGTCCTGCACGATGATACCGCTGCGTGAACCGGTCGCCATTCATCCGTTATCGGCGACTCCATTCCTCCGACCCTTCGATACTCCGCAATTTCCCGTCTTGAAGACTTTGCCACACTGTGACCAAAACAATACGACTTGTTCGCTTTACATCTGAAGAAATCCACACACACACACACACACACACACACACACACACACACACACACACACACACACACACACACACACACACACACACACACACACACACACACACACACACACACACACACACACACACACACACAGCCATTCCAGGTAGATGTGTGTGTCCCTGCTGACACCACAGAACTAAAAGATGGCGGGGGGGGGGGGGGGGGGGGGGAAAGGATGGTGGTAGGGGCGTAAAGCTAGGGGATAAGCCTCCAGGCAGATCTATCTAATTATCTATTGATCAGTGTAGCTCAGGGATGCATGCTGGGAGGATTTGGGGTCCAGATCCTCGGGATTGAAAAGGCTTCATTGGATTGGTCACCTCTCCCCGAGTCATTAACAGACACGCCTCGAGTGGAGCTACATTAGATACAGACATACTGTAATGTGTGTGTGTGTACATATATACATATATATATATGGCTACAGGAGGCTATGGCGGGCCAGGTACGTGGCCGGCTCTCCTCTCCTCCGCCACGTCTCGCACCTCGAGCCGCGAGATACTCACCGGTCTATTCATATTTCAGGGATATTTCCCTCTGGTGGGATGCAGATGAGATGGTCTCTGGTGGGGATGATGCATGATGAGATGTCTGCCACTTGGACATAGGAGAGGAGTGCTATAGTTTGTGTCAGTCAAGGAAAGGGGTAGCCTTGTCTGTGTGTGTGTGTGTGTGTGTGTGTGTGTGTGTGTGTGTGTGTGTGTGTGTGTGTGTGTGTGTGTGTGTGTGTGTGTGTGTGTGTGTGTGTGTGTGTGTGTGTGTGTGTGTGTGTGTGTGTGTGTGTGTGTGTGTGTGTGTGTGTGTGTGTGTGTGCGCGTGTGCGTGTGTGCGTGCGTGCGTCCGTGCGTGCATGCGTGTGTGTGTGTGTGTGTCTTTCTGTGTGAGTGGGTGTTTGTGTGAATATGTGTGTGTGTGTGCGTGTGTGTGTGTGTGTGTGTGTGTGTGTGTGTGTGTGTGTGTGTGTGTGTGTGTGTGTGTGTGTTTGTGTGCACTGCGCACATTCAG
>NC_140170.1:161145239-161157976 GCF_963971535.1 Notolepis coatsorum | reverse complement strand
CATCAGTACACCATCAGTACACCATCAGTACACCATCAGGACACCATCAGTACACATCAGGAACCATCAGGACACCATCAACCATCAGGACACCATCAGTACACATCAGTACACCATCAGTACCATCAGTACACCATCAGTACACCATCAGTACACCATCAGTACACCATCAGTACACCATCAGTACACATCAGTACACCATCAGTACACATCAGTACACCATCAGTACCCATCAGTACACATCAGTACACATCAGTAAACATCAGTACACCATCAGTACACCATCAGTACACCATCAGTACACCATCAGGACACCATCAGGACACCATCAGTACACCATCAGTACACCATCAGGACACCATCAGTACACCATCAGTACACATCAGTACACCATCAGTACACCATCAGGACACCATCAGTACATCATCAGGTACACCATCAGGACACCATCAGTACACCATCAGTACACCATCAGTACACCATCAGTACACCATCAGGACACCATAGTACACCATCAGTACACCATCAGTACCACACATCAGTACACCATCAGTACACCATCAGTACACCATCAGTACACCATCAGTACACCATCAGGACACCATCAGTACACCATCAGTACACATCAGTACACCATCAGTACACCATCAGTACACCATCAGTACACCATCAGTACACATCAGTACACCATCAGCTACACCATCAGTACACATCAGTCACACTTACATCAGTACACCATCAGTACACATCAGTACACCATCAGTACACCATCAGTACACCATCAGTACACCATCAGTACACCATCAGTACACCATCAGTACACCATCAGTACACCATCAGTACACCATCAGTACACCATCAGTACACCATCAGTACACATCAGTACACCATCAGTACACCATCAGTACACCATCAGTACACCATCAGTACACCATCAGTACACATCAGTACACCATCAGTACACCATCAGTACACCATCAGTACACCATCAGTACACCATCAGTACACCATCAGTACACCATCAGTACACATCAGTACACCATCAGTACACCATCAGTACACCATCAGTACACCATCAGTACACCATCAGTACACATCAGTACACCATCAGTACACCATCAGTACACATCAGTACACCATCAGTACACCATCAGTACACCATCAGTACACCATCAGTACACCTCAGTACACCATCAGTACACCATCAGTACCATCAGTACACATCAGTACACCATCAGTACACCATCAGTACACCATCAGTACACCATCAGTACACCATCAGTACACCATCAGTACACCATCAGTACACCCACCATCAGTACACCATCAGTACACAGTACACCATCAGTACACCATCAGGACAACATCAGTACACCATCAGTACACATCAGTACACCATCAGTACACCATCAGTACACCATCAGGACACCATCAGTACACATCAGTACACTCAGTACACCATCAGTACACATCAGTACACCATCAGGACACCATCAGTACACCATCAGTACACATCAGTACACCATCAGTACACATCAGTACACCATCAGTACACCATCAGGACACCATCAGTACACCATCAGTACACATCAGTACACATCAGTACACCATCAGGACACCATCAGTACATTAACTATCACTACACTGGCACATTAACTATCACTACACTGGCACATTAACTATCACTACACTGGCACATTAACCATCACTACACTGCACATTAACTATCACTACACTGGCACATTAACTATCACTACACTGGCACATTAACTATCACTACACTGGCACATTAACTATCACTACACTGGTACATTAACTATCACTGCACTGGCACATTAACTATCACTACACTGGTACATTAACTATCACTACACTGGCACATTAACTATCACTACACTGGTACATTAACTATCACTACATGGCACATTAACTATCACTACACTGGCACATTAACTATCACTACACTGGCACATTAACTATCACTACACTGGCACATTAACTATCACTACACTGGCACATTAACTATCACTACACTGGCCACATTAACTATCACTACACTGGCACATTAACTATCACTACACTGGTACATTAACTATCACTACACTGGCACATTAACTATCACTACACTGGTACATTAACTATCACTACACTGGCACATTAACTATCACTACACTGGCACATTAACTATCACTACACTGGTACATTAACTATCACTACACTGGCACATTAACTATCACTGCACTGGCACATTAACTATCACTACACTGGCACATTAACTATCACTACACTGGTACATTAACTATCACTACACTGGCACATTAACTATCACTACACTGGTACATTAACTATCACTACACTGGCACATTAACTATCACTACACTGGCACATTAACCATCACTACACTGGTACATTAACTATCACTACACTGGTACATTAACTATCACTACACTGGCACATTAACTATCACTACACTGGCACATTAACTATCACTACACTGGTACATTAACTATCACTACACTGGTACATTAACTATCACTACACTGGCACATTAACCATCACTACACTGGTACATTAACTATCACTACACTGGCACATTAACCATCACTACACTGGCACATTAACCATCACTACACTGGCACATTAACTATCACTACACTGGTACATTAACTATCACTACACTGGTACATTAACTATCACTGCACTGGCACATTAACTATCACTACACTGGTACATTAACTATCACTGCACTGGCACATTAACCATCACTACACTGGCACATTAACCATCACTACACTGGCACATTAACTATCACTGCACTGGCACATTAACCATCACTGCACTGGCACATTAACTATCACTACACTGGCACATTAACCATCACTACACTGGCACATTAACTATCACTACACTGGCACACTATCACTACACTGGTACATTAACTATCACTACACTGGCACATTAACCATCACTGCACTGGCACATTAACTATCACTACACTGGCACATTAACTATCACTACACTGGCACATTAACTATCACTACACTGGCACATTAACCATCACTACACTGGCACACTAACTATCGTTAGGTTATGACTATAACCAAGTTCTGTTAATTAGGGGTGACGCTTGGCATCACTACTGCACTATCTCGCGTACGTGCACGCGTACTGAATAAACCACAAATGTACCTCTAATACCAGTATTAGTCTGACCACACCCCTCATCAGCTTACCTTCATAAGCAGGTGTGTGGTCACCTGCTCTCCTCCTTCCCAAGCTTTCACCACAAGGTGAGGTCAAGGGCTGCAGCGGCCGTCTGATGCCAAGCGTCACCCCTAATTAACAGAACTTGGTTATAGTCATAACGATAGGTTATGACTATAACCAAGTTCTGTTAGTTAGGGGCGATGCTTGGCATCACTACTGCACTATCTCGCGTACGTGCACGCGTACTGAATAAACCACAAATGTACCTCTAATACCAGTATTAGTCTGACCACACCCCTCATCAGCTTACCTTCATAAGCAGGTGTGTGGTCACCTGCTCTCCTCCTTCCCAAGCTTTCACCACAAGGTGAGGACAAGGGCTGCAGCGGTCGTCTGATGCCAAGCATCGCCCCTAACTAACAGAACTTGGTTATAGTCATAACCTATCGTTCTGTATCGTTAGTGGCTTAGCTTGGCATCACTACTGCACAAGGGAGGCCAAGCGGAGCCACTTGGCTGACAAATACACCCCGCTGACAGCCCCCCAAAACCATCAGAACAGGGAGGGCCGAGCCCCCCCGACCCCCCCTAATGGAGGGTATCCCCCCTATTAGAGGCTTCACGGGAAGGCGACGGACCCGACCGTGCGAAGAGGCACTCAAGCAACTTAACGCACAGGGTGAGCAGACCGTGGCTTGACCCCACGACTACACACACGCACAACCCGCATGCCACCCGGGAACGAACGGAGGAACAACCTCGTTACTGCCCCCAGAATCACGGGGCCAAGGGCAAACCCAACCCCGTGGCAAGGCCGTAGCAGCGGAGCGCGAAGGAAGACCCAGACCCACCAAAAGGACTGGACTCCCTGGAATGGGGGCCCGGAGAAGTCCATGATGCCAGCATCAAGACCCCACCAGGTGGGCACGTAGTGCCCCGCCCCCCACATCGCCAGCGTATTCGGACAAAGGCCCCTCAGTTACTGCACCTGGTATTCCCAGGCGGAACCAACCAGGCCAGAACCTGCCCAGCTTCCGAGATCGGACGAGATCGGGCGTGTTCAGGTCGGTATGGCCGTAAGCCGAGCGGGCCCCGTCCCCCCAATAGTACACCGCCTGGCACACTGACCCTGCAGAACAGGCAGTCAGCATGGCCGTAAGCACACAAAAAAGGTTAACCAACGGAAGCAGGCAGCGCACCGGGGAAAAACCAGGCAACAGGCTGTTAACCCTAGCCTGGAGACTGCGGACGAGACAGGCGCCAGAGGGGACAGCTGAACACAGCCGCCCCGGCGGAAGGAGCGTAAGCTGGCGGTGTTGCATGACCAAGCCTCCATTTAACAACCCCCACCCAGAGGGGTCGAGGCAGAGAAGGCTGACACGATTGGCAGACGTCATGAACGTGCAGGGGCACCCTCAAACGGTGAACCCGGGAGTTGACACTGCTCCAACACACCAGGGAATCAACCACCTCGGTGTCACCCAATGCGGTGGTTGTTCCTATAACCCCTCAAGAAAAAACTCCAAAACACACCTGCGGGTATACACCGGCTATACCGCAGTACAAGTGTTTCAGTTTCCAAAAAGGGTTAACCCAGGCCTACGGGTCGCAAACATCACTTCGGACCGGGCCTGGCGGTACGGGAAGCACAGGGTCACCAGAGGAGGTCAAAAAACCACCCCCACAGGCCCCTCTTCGCCATGCGTGAGAGAGGAGCGAAAAATAATGGAGAACCAGCCCCTAAGCACACCGTACCTGGTATTCCCCGGCGGTCTCCCAACCAAGTACTAACCAGGACCAACCTGTGTAGCGGCCGAGATCCGACGAGATCGAGCGCGTACAGAATGGCATGGCTGTAAGCCATGACGACAGTGCTGAGTAAAAACATACCCAACCAGGGTCTCCATAGCGCTTAACCCTGTGACACCCAGACCGACCTGGCATTTTTCCCCCTGAAAAAAGCCCAAGTCCCTCAGGGTACCAGAACAGCAGATCTGCATCCCCGGCGGACAACGGGTTCAACTGATCTGGACCAGCGTGACCAGAACCAGTCCCGTGCCCTAACCACGCCGACATGCCTACTCCAGGAGAAGGGCAGATATGCGTGTTGATCTTAACATGAAAAGAAGGCGCCACCCAGACGTTCGGACGAACCGCGCCTGGTGGCCCACCCCAAGGGCGTGAGACCCCACTACATATGTTCAGATCCATCCCGTCATCATCCCCCAGACATGAACGAGAATCCGTCGACAACCCACCCAGGTCATGGGATGTGGTCGCCGGAAGAGGAAAAACCCCCATCCCAGTTGCTTTATAAAAACGCTGTTTCAACCACAAGCAACCAAGGCGTGCCAGTCAATCGCCTGTTTACAGCGAGCTAGCACTATACGTGCGTCGGGACACACCCCCATCAATGAACAGGCTATTTAGACCTGTCATTGAATCCCCAAGGCGCCCAGGGGAACGACAAGAGGGGTGTGACACTCCCTAACTCCAACACTTCTGGAATAGAAAGAAGGAAGCATCAACAGTATGTATCCCAGTCTACACAGCCGGGGTAAAAATTTTTCACATTTTTACATCCCACCACCCTCCCATAGGAAAGAGACGGGGATCCCCAGAGAGACTTCCCACGCGAGCTGTACAGATTGAAAAGAATATATTGCACCTTGAGCCATGTAAAAAACTGGTTTTAGGGCCTCCGGGGAAGAGGCACCGAACCCATACACACTCAATAAACTAATTGAATCGAATATACATACAATAGAAAAGGACCCTTCTAGAGGGTCCACTCACTTTGACAATCTGAGGAGGAAGGCTCTGTACTCTGATGGAGGCTTCCTCACATGGAAGAAGGAGTCCGAACTCACAGAAGGCCCGAACAGGCGCTTGGTGAGGAGGAGCCCTGACCACCCCCCCTGAAAACAGATCCATCACATGGACCTGAACAGCACACGGAAGTCCTACCAACAGAGACGCGCACGGTGACGTACTCTATGGCGGGGGAATTCCTGCGGTGCACACGCCCAATATACCAGGCCGTGGGACCAGGAACTCCCTCCCCCCCCCCCCCGTAACGTGCCGAACCGCCACGTGACGGGAACCTTGAAGGACAGGGGGTGTACCCCTGACCGACAGAACAATGGGGAGAGGAAAGGTTACCAGTTCACCCCTTTACGACCCCACACCCATGATACGACGTAACGACAAAAAGAGAATATGACACAGTCATAGTCAGCCCTATGAAGCGTTTCACAGCTCCACACAGCGCATGAGCTAACCTGCTATCTGATTTTTACTAAGGAAAAACACAGAATAGAGAGGGCTCTAAGAACCCCGGTCCAACATACACATGTGCTTCTGTGGCCAGTACAACCCAGTTGTAGGTCACATGACACACACAACCCATCATCACCTACAAAAAATGGCAAAAACACTCAACAGAGGAACGCCGTTTTTTTCACAATGAGAGAATACATCATTCTTGATTAGTATCGACCACAGGCCTTGCTAAGCACACATGACAGCAACCAAACCAATTCCCCTTTAGGAAATAAGTTTCTCCAGCAGATTTAGCACAACCTCAGCAATCAAGCTAAGAGTTACATCGTATCCCTACCACACAAAAGACACAATTAATGCACAACATGTCTGATAGGAGGTGATAAAGTCCCCAGGGAACCGGGGGGGAAAACACAATCCTCCTATTTTACCCTCAATACGGCCAGTTAAAACAGGAAAACCTGTTAATGTGTGAACACACTGTTCATTGTCATTACAGTCTGAGAAAGAACATTCTTTTACTCACTTGTCACCAAGCATAGCTTCATAGGTTAGTTGCCTTAGTAGTGAGTACACGGTACACATAAACACCATGATGTTTCTCACACAACAACCAGAACAATACATCACGATCTGCACGGAGAAGCTAACTGCCAGTGACAAAAACAGCTCACACATAACCCGCAACGTATCCCAAATGCATTGCAACAACACACGTTTTGGGAAAAAACACAGTTATTCACAATACATTTAGCAAAGTAAAACCAGAAGACGTGTTATGAGGTCTGGCCAACCCCGTACCTACCCGGAACGCAGATCAGCGAAGTGCAGTCACAAGACACCGTAGAACACAGTCGTCCTGTGTTGTTCGATCCGGGCAGCGTCGCCGCTCCAACCAGTCGCTACAGTCCTCTTTGTTGACGCAATCGCCGTCCAGGCTCAGGGCAGGGTCGACGAACATCCCCTGTCAAGGATGACGTCGTGGTCAAGAGTGTAAAACATGTTAAAATCAAAGCACGTTCAACAGAATAGCATCAAGCTAACGGCTGCTCCAACCGTTCGGGTGCTATTGCTTCCGCTCGCGAGACGCCGATCTAACGACGCACGCGATCAGAAGCGAGCTCCCGGTGGCGCGCGAGAAGCTAAGCTACCCCGCGCCAGGCCACTGACCGGCTAACCGTAAGCTATGAACATGTAAACAATGACATAACACTCACCCAGACAGGCCGCCGTTCTGAACCTCTCCTCACTTTTTAAGAGAAAAGAGAAAACAAGACGTCAACACCGCTTCACAACGGTGACATTACCACGTCCGGCGGAATCAGCACAGTACCAACTGGCCTGTATAGCTGACTTTGAACATGAATCTGCCGCTATCGCACATTACATGCACATATCCCCTCGTGAAGGAATACTCTCATTTGGATATGAAAGATGGGGCCTTAACACGGTGACAGAGAGAATCCACTCGTCCAGAACACACAGGGATCACCAGTGTCAATGGTCGCGGCCCACTATAGTTAAAACTATAATGGTCTTCAGACCAAGGTCTTCTGTCGCCTAGGTGGCTAAACAAAGGACCCTAGCCTGGGGCCGGTTTCCATAAACTTTGTCAAGTAGCCCCCATAGCACTAACAGACAAGTGGAGCCCGCCAGCAAACACTACTCACCCAACCTGGAACGCACCGCTTCTCACAACAGCGGCATGTCCGACAGTTCAGCTGTGGCCTGACAGGTTTCACCCCAACAAACACAGCAAGGAACTGCAGTTGAGAAGCATGCAGCGGCGTGCTCCCAATACGAAAACCGGTGGAGGGTTTTTAGAATGATCATCATCTTCCAGACACTCCAGTACGAAGACAATATCGCCGTATTTTCTCGAAAATAGTGAGAGAGAAAATAAAGATATGATGTCAACGTATCCTTGTTTCCCAAAGCTGTTCCTAACCCAATTTCTTCCATCATGGTGTCAAGTGTGGGGATCTACCGAGGCACCTCTTCCTTGTGGTGAAAGCGAGAAGGAGGAGAGCAGGTGACCACACACCTGCTTATGAAGGTAAGCTGATGAGGGGTGTGGTCAGACTAATACTGGTATTAGAGGTACATTTGTGGTTTATTCAGTACGCGTGCACGTACGCGAGATAGTGCAGTAGTGATGCCAAGCTAAGCCACTAACGATACAGAACCTAACGTTCTGTTTCATTAGGGGCTCTGCTTGGCATCACTACTGCACAAAGGGAGGCCAAGCGGAGCCGCTGGCTGACAAATACACCCCGCTGACAGCCCCCCAAAACCATCAGAACAGGGAGGGCCGAGCCCCCCCGACCCCCCCTAATGGAGGGTATCCCCCCTATTAGAGGCCTCACGGGAAGGCGACGGACCCGACCGTGCGAAGAGGCACTCAAGCAACTTAACGCACAGGGTGAGCAGACCGTGGCTTGACCCCACGACTACACACACGCACAACCCGCATGCCACCCGGGAACGAACGGAGGAACAACCTCGTTACTGCCTCAAGGGCAAACCCAACCCCGTGGCAAGGCCGTAGCAGCGGAGCGCGAAGGAAGACCCAGACCCACCAAAAGGACTGGACTCCCTAGAATGGGGGCCCGGAGAAGTCCATGATGCCAGCATCAAGACCCAACCAGGTGGGCACGTAGTGCCCCGCCCCCCACATCGCCAGCGTATTCTGACAAAGGCCCCTCAGTTACTGCACCTGGTATTCCCAGGCGGAATCCCATCCAAGTACTAACCAGGCCAGAACCTGCTTAGCTTCCGAGATCGGACGAGATCGAGCGTGTACAGGTTGGTATGGCCGTAAGCCGAGCGGGCCCTGTCCCCCCAATAGTACACCGCCTGGCACACTGACCCTGCAGAACAGGCAGTCAGCATGGCCGTAAGCACACAAAAAAGGTTAACCAACGGAAGCAGGCAGCGCACCGGGGAAAAACCAGGCAACAGGCTGTTAACCCTAGCCTGGAGACTGCGGACGAGACAGGCGCCAGAGGGGACAGCTGAACACAGCCGCCCCGGCGGAAGGAGCGTAAGCTGGCGGTGTTGCATGACCAAGCCTCCATTTAAAAACCCCCACCCAGAGGGGTCGAGGCAGAGAAGGCTGACACGATTGGCAGACGTCATGAACGTGCAGGGGCACCCTCAAACGGTGAACCCGGGAGTTGACACTGCCCCAACACACCAGGGAATCAACCACCTCGGTGTTACCCAATGCGGTGGTTGTTCCTATAACCCCTCAAGAAAAAACTCCAAAACACACCTGCGGGTATACACCGGCTATACCGCAGTACAAGTGTTTCAGTTTCCAAAAAGGGTTAACCCAGGCCTACGGGTCGCAAACATCACTTCGGACCGGGCCTGGCGGTACGGGAAGCACAGGGTCACCAGAGGAGGTCAAAAAACCACCCCCACAGGCCCCTCTTCGCCATGCGTGAGAGAGGAGCGAAAAATAATGGAGAACCAGCCCCTAAGCACACCGTACCTGGTATTCCCCGGCGGTCTCCCAACCAAGTACTAACCAGGACCAACCTGTGTAGCGGCCGAGATCCGACGAGATCGAGCGCGTACAGAATGGCATGGCTGTAAGCCATGACGACAGTGCTGAGTAAAAACATACCCAACCAGGGTCTCCATAGCGCTTAACCCTGTGACACCCAGACCGACCTGGCATTTTTCCCCCTGAAAAAAGCCCAAGTCCCTCAGGGTACCAGAACAGCAGATCTGCATCCCCGGCGGACAACGGGTTCAACTGATCTGGACCAGCGTGACCAGAACCAGTCCCGTGCCCTAACCACGCCGACATGCCTACTCCAGGAGAAGGGCAGATATGCGTGTTGATCTTAACATGAAAAGAAGGCGCCACCCAGACGTTCGGACGAACCGCGCCTGGTGGCCCACCCCAAGGGCGTGAGACCCCACCACATATGTTCAGATCCATCCCGTCATCATCCCCCAGACATGAACGAGAATCCGTCGACAACCCACCCAGGTCATGGGATGTGGTCGTCGGAAGAGGAAAAACCCCCATCTCAGTTGCTTTATAAAAACGCTGTTTCAACCACAAGCAACCAAGGCGTGCCAGTCAATCGCCTGTTTACAGCGAGCTAGCACTATACGTCCGTCGGGACACACCCCCATCAACGAACAGGCTATTTAGACCTGTCATTGAATCCCCAAGGCGCCCAGGGGAACGACAAGAGGGGTGTGACACTCCCTAACTCCAACACTTCTGGAATAGAAAGAAGGAAGCATCAACAGTATGTATCCCAGTCTACACAGCCGGGGTAAAAAATGTTCACATTTTTACATCCCACCACCCTCCCATAGGAAAGAGACGGGGATCCCCAGAGAGACTTCCCACGCGAGCTGTACAGATTGAAAAGAATATATTGCACCTTGAGCCATGTAAAAAACTGGTTTTAGGGCCTCCGGGGAAGAGGCACTGAACCCATACACACTCAATAAACGAATTGAATCGAATATACATACAATAGAAAAAGGACCCTTCTAGAGGGTCCACTCACTTTGACAATCTGAGGAGGAAGGCTCTGTACTCTGATGGAGGCTTCCTCACATGGAAGAAGGAGTCCGAACTCACAGAAGGCCTGAATAGGCGCTTGGTGAGGAGGAGCCCTGACCACCCCCCCTGAAAACAGATCCATCACATGGACCTGAACAGCACACGGAAGTCCTACCAACAGAGACGCGCACGGTGACGTACTCTATGGCGGGGGAATTCCTGCGGTGCACACGCCCAATATACCAGGCCGTGGGACCAGGAACTCCCTCCCCCCCCCCCCCCCCCCCCCCCCCCCCCCGTAACGTGCCGAACCGCCACGTGACGGGAACCTTGAAGGACAGGGGGTGTACCCCTGACCGACAGAACAATGGGGAGAGGAAAGGTTACCAGTTCACCCCTTTACGACCCCACACCCATGATACGATGTAACGACAAAAAGAGAATATGACACAGTCATAGTCAGCTCTATGAAGCGTTTCACAGCTCCACACAGCGCATGAGCTAACCTGCTATCTGATTTTTACTAAGGAAAAACACAGAATAGAGAGGGCTCTAAGAACCCCGGTCCAACATACACATGTGCTTCTGTGGCCAGTACAACCCAGTTGTAGGTCACATGACACACACAACCCATCATCACCTACAAAAAATGGCAAAAACACTCAACAGAGGAACGCCGTTTTTTTCACAATGAGAGAATACATCATTCTTGATTAGTATCGACCACAGGCCTTGCTAAGCACACATGACAGCAACCAAACCAATTTCCCTTTAGGAAAAAAGTTTCTCCAGCAGATTCAGCACAACCTCAGCAATCAAGCTAAGAGTTACATCGTATCCCTACCACACAAAAGACACAATTAATGCACAACATGTCTGACAGGAGGATGAAAAAGTCCCCAGGGAACCGGGGGGGAAAAACACAATCCTCCTATTTTACCCTCAATACGGCCAGTTAAAACAGGAAAACCTGTTAATGTGTGAACACACTGTTCATTGTCATTACAGTCTGAGAAAGAACATTCTTTTACTCACTTGTCACCAAGCATAGCTTCATAGGTTAGTTACCTTAGTTGTGAGTACACGGCCGTGTTTCTCACACAACAACCAGATCATTACATCCCGTTTGCACGGAGAAGCTAACTGCCAGTGACAAAACAGCTCACACATAACCCGCAACGTATCCTAAATGCATTGCAGCAACACACGTTTTGGGAAAAACACCGTTATTCACAATACATTTAGCAAAGTAAAACCAGAAGACGTGTTATGAGGTCTGGTCAACCCCGTTCCTACCCGGAACGTAGATCAGCGAAGTGCAGACTCAAGAAAGACCCCGTAGACAACACAGCCGATCCTGTGTTGCTCGAACTGGGCAGCGTCGTCGCTCCAACCAGTCGCTACAGTCCTCTTTGTTGACGCAATCCCCGTCCAGGCTCAGGGCAGGGTCGACGAACATCCCCTGTCAAGGATGACGTCGTGGTCAAGAGTGTAAAACATGTTAAAATCAAAGCACGTTCAACAGAATAGCTCAAGCTAACGGCCGCTCCAACCGTTCGGGTGCTACCGCTTCTGCTCGCGAGACGCCGATCTAACGACGCACGCGATCAGAAGCGAGCTCACGGCGGCGCGCGAGAAGCTAAGCTACCCCGCGCCAGGCCATGGCCATAGCAGCAAGCTAACGTTACCTAGCGACCACGACATGCTAGCCCCG
>NC_140170.1:161000239-161140239 GCF_963971535.1 Notolepis coatsorum | reverse complement strand
CTGGTTCATACGTGGTGAGGTTGAGCTTCATGCAGGCGTTGAGGCTTCCATCAGTTAAACGTGAGCGTAGGTTGGTCTTAATGTTCCTCATATGACAGAATGACTGCCCACATGCATATGTAGAGCCAAACATGGTCAATACGGCAATACTCACGCTGCATTGTGTGGTATGTCACAGGAAGCTCGTTCCAAGTTTTAAGAATCAGCTGGTCTTCAGGTTGAAGATTTTTAATTTCTGTCCACTTGTGTTCCCTCGCCAGCTCTGCTCGCTATATCTTCAGCTACAGATACTATTAGCTGTATCTTCAAAACTAATTTCTGTTTACTTTAAAATGACACAGTATTATTAAGAAATATCACAAGTATTGGGCGGCTACGTGGCGTAGTGGGCAAGGCGCTCGCCACGAATACTGGAGACGCTGGGCTCGCCTGTTCGAGCCCAGCGCTCCACATTTGCTTTCAGTTTAGCTGGTCGTCCGTACTAATACACATTGGCCGTATTAGGGGGTGGGAAACTGATGGGTGGGGATCGGGCGTTGTGGACAGCGACTCCTACAGGTCGGTTGGTGCGCCTGCGCAGTAGAATCAGGAAGTGTCGGGGGCAGCGTGAGCCTCCCACGCGTTACTCCTCGCCACTGAGAGATCGAGCTGCGCAGGGGAAAAGATGCGACTACTGTTACCTCAAGTACCGGAGGGGACTTGTGCTATGTATGACTTAGTCCACATTGCAGCCGGCTTGTGGGAGGCAAGAAACAGCGTTCGTGACAGGGGAGGGTTGAATTGGGATGGGAGAAAATATAGAAAAATGGGAGAAAAAGTGGATAAAAAAAAATATATATATATATCACAAGTATTAAAAAAGAAAAATGTTTTAGTTTTTTTTTTCTTTCTCAAAAATGTCTGGGAGCCATATGCTGTCACCAGAAGAGCCATATATGGCTCGCGAGCCATAGGTTCCCGACCCCTGCACTAGATGTTAAAGGTGCTATATATAACATTCAGCCACTAGATGTTAAAGGTGCTATAGATAACATTCAGCCACTAGATGTTAAAGGTGCTATATATAACATTCAGCCACTAGATGTTAAAGGTGCTATATATAACATTCAGCCACTAGATGTTAAAGGTGCTATAGATAACATTCAGCCACTAGATGTTAAAGGTGCTATATAGATAACATTCATCCACTAGATGTTAAAGGTGCTATAGATAACATTCAGCCACTAGATGTTAAAGGTGCTATATATAACATTCAGCCACTAGATGTTAAAGGTGCTATATATAACATTCAGCCACTAGATGTTAAAGCTGCTATATATAACATTCAGCCACTAGATGTTAAAGGTGCTATATAGATAACATTCAGCCACTAGATATTAAAGGTGCTATATAGATAACATTCAGCCACTAGATATTAAAGGTGCTATATATAACATTCAGCCACTAGATGTTAAAGGTGCTATATAGATAACATTCAGCCACTAGATGTTAAAGGTGCTATATATAACATTCAGCCACTAGATGTTAAAGGTGCTATAGATAACATTCAGCCACTAGATGTTAAAGGTGCTATAGATAACATTCAGCCACTAGATGTTAAATGTGCTATAGATAACATTCAGCCACTAGATATTAAAGGTGCTATATAGATAACATTCATCCACTAGATGTTAAAGGTGCTATAGGTAACATTCAGCCACTAGATGTTAAAGGTGCTGTAGATAACATTCAGCCACTAGATGTTAAATGTGCTATAGATAACATTCAGCCACTAGATGTTAAAGGTGCTATATATAACATTCAGCCACTAGATGTTAAAGGTGCTATAGACAACATTCAGCCACTAGATGTTAAAGGTGCTATAGACAACATTCAGCCACTAGATGTTAAAGGTGCTATAGATAACATTCAGCCACTAGATGTTAAAGGTGCTATATAGATAACATTCAGCCGCTAGATATTAAAGGTGCTATAGATAACATTCAGCCACTAGATGTTAAAGGTGCTATAGATAACATTCAGCCACTAGATGTTAAAGGTGCTATAGATAACATTCAGCCACTAGATATTAAAGGTGCTATATATAACATTCAGCCACTAGATGTTAAAGGTGCTATAGACAACATTCAGCCACTAGATGTTAAAGGTGCTATAGATAACATTCAGCCACTAGATGTTAAAGGTGCTATAGATAACATTCAGCCACTTGATGGTGATATAGATAACATTCAGCCACTAGATGTTAAAGGTGCTATAGATAACATTCAGCCACTAGATGTTAAAGGTGCTGTAGATAACATTCAGCTACTAGATGTTAAAGGTGCTATAGATAACATTCAGCCACTAGATATTAAAGGTGCTATAGATAACATTCAGCCACTAGATGTTAAAGGTGCTATATAGATAACATTCAGCCACTAGATATTAAAGGTGCTATAGATAACATTCAGCCACTAGATCAGGGCTATTCAACTAAATTGTTCAGGGGGCCACATTGTCAGAAACCCAAGGGGCCAGGGGCCGGCCTGCCACGGCGCCTCCCCGTACTATGAATATATGTACACTTGACACAACACGCAACCACATTTTCACAACTTTTATTTAAAGGGGAACTATTTTACTATTTCTTTCACTATTTGGGCACTTTTACACAATTCCTGTGGGTTTATGGAACACCTCTGTAATATTTTTTTTTTTAATTCATTGTTTTGTATTTCTAATCAAGTACTCAAAAACACGTTTTGAGCCTGGGCTCCAACCACTGTGGGAACTGTGTGGAAACTCAGCTGATTATCATGCAGCAGTGTCTCTCTGACATCACAAATCAGCACATTTTCAGATGACTCAGTTCAGTGAGGGTGAATATTGTGAGAGGAGAATTGGAAGAATGCGCCAATATGAGAATTAGAGACATAGATCATATTAATATAAGTCCACATAGCTAGGAAACAATGCTAAACACTGAAAAAGGCCATTTATAAGATCCCCTTTAACTACATTGCAAAAGTAGTATACTTTTCAAAAAAAGTGCTTCATTTATGTGCAACAACTGCAACATCTCCTCTTCAACATTTCAATATAAAAATAAAATAAAAAACAAACAAGTGCATTGTAGAGGCAGAAACCGACTTGGTGGATTATATACTATTATATTATTATTATATATATATTGTGTTATATATATATATATATTATATTATTATTGTGTATATATATTACATTATGTATATATTGGAACCATGCACTGTTTGGACAATGTTTGGACACTAGGGGGCTCACCACCCAATATAACCCACTAGGTGATTAGCCTTGAGCCATGCACCTGCTGAGGACTTACTTTCAAACACTGTTATACTGTTGGCACGGAGCAACTGACAACTGTTCTGTCAAACCTTTAATTCATTATCACTTTCATTTGGACAACAATAAACCCTGTACACCGTAAGAGAAGCAACTGTGGACATTCAACTCATTAACATCAACAACTTTGGTACAGTGTAAAAAAGGCAATAGCGGGTGCATCGTGGACGACTATCAGCACACAGGAATGACAGTCGGCCACTATAAAGTTTGAAACTACCCTCACGACAGAAGGACGCGATTGAAAAAGAGGAAAAAATATCCTCGTGAAAGAAGGACGTGCTATGTGAGTATAAAGTTGGATCACCTCCCTCACAAGGACAAGCAGAGGTAAGAAGATTTTAAATAAAACCTCCTCTAATGAAGAACTGGATAACGGATAGCGCTGCTGTATTTATGAATGGAACCAACTCAGGACATTACTACTGTGTGCGCTTCCTTGCGAACGCCGGGGAGCATTCTAGCGTCGGACTAATTAAAATGTGATACTGTGGATAATAGAACGGAACGGACTATGCGCCGTATCGATGTGGAACCGTCACAATTATTATTGTCTGGGCGTGTGGAAAATGGACATTAGTGTAACGCAATAGACTGTCTGATTTAAATTCCGACATATATAGCAGTGGACAAATACTATGTTACTGCAGAGCATTCATCAGCGGGAAGAAAGTAAACCCACTTTGAAGGCTCTGACGTCATATCACTTCGCCGTTCGATTATAACATTTAAAGTTACAATTCGTTATATGTAAAGAATAAAATAAATACAATAACGGAATGTCTGAAATAACGGAAAAGGATGGAGCTGTTGAACCAGCCCAGGAAGGCCAATTCCACGAGACAAGTGAAAATGGAGCAACAGGCCCTGTGGAGCAAGAGCCTGATTGTAGACCTAAAAGGGATAAAAGGCTCACAAAAAAGGCCCTCCTAATTCATATATCCCAACTCCAAAAGACAAGAACCAAAGGTATTAAAACACTGACTATAAAAAGGAATGCAATGGAAGAATTAATGATTGATCATGGAAATGTGTTGCTTGTTAAAGACAATTTTGATGCATTCCGAGCCATTGAAAAAGAAGTTATAAACAATCACGCAACCATTCAGGATCTCATTGACGAGGAGGATAAAGTACAAGACAACCTAGGTTGGCACTCAAAAATGGATCCTTTTAGCAGATTCCATGATATCGTAACAACTTACATGTGCGAGGTTGCCACCCGTTCCCAGCAGCAAGAAAAGGGACCAACCAGTTACAGAAGTAGCAAAAGGGGTCCAAGCAGTCGTATAAGTGGTGTGAGCTCAACAACTTCATCTATGTTTAAAAGGACTCAAGCTGAAAAAGCTGCCGCGATGGCACGTCTTGCCAATTTAAAGAAAAAAAATGACCTTGAAAAACAACAAAGGGATTTGAAGCACGAATTGGAAGCCAAAAGTCATGAATTGGAAGCCAAACAAGCAGCAATAAGTCATGAATTGGAAAACAGACAAGCAGCCCTAAATACCTTACAAGAGGAGCTTGAGATGAAAACTGTCATTGACGCTGCAGATGCAACATTAAGAACACTATCAAATAGTGAGGAACAAGAGCGTGGTCAAGACAATGAGGCATGTTCAAATAAACACCATGACAATGGAAGAATGAAAGATAAACTGTATAAGCTACATGATGAAGGCAAGGAGGAGGACAGTGATGAAGGAGAGGAGGACAGTGATGAAGACGAGGAGGAGGACAGTGATGAAGACGAGGAGGAGGACAGTGATGAAGAAGAGGTAGAAGAGGTGGACCAGTGGCCAAGCCATACTGCTGCAAGCCATAAGACAAGATGTGCTGCCCCTGCTGGTCGAAGCCGGCATGTGCTGCCAACAACCTCTCATACTCAAGCCCCTCAGTCTCACACTGATCAACACCAAACAAGCCATAAGACAAGATGTGCTGCCCCTGCTGGTCGAAGCCGGCATGTGCTGCCAACAACCTCTCATACTCAAGCCCCTCAGTCTCACACTGATCAACACCAAACAAGCGAAAGCAGCAACCTGGCAAAGGTGATGAGGAAACAGAATAAAATAACTGAAATACTAATAAAAGAACAACGTCATTCATTACTTCCTACCAGCCAGATACCCATGTTTAAAGGAGATCCACTACAATACCTGTCATTCATCCGAGTCTTTGAGCATTCAATTGAAGAAAAAACTGACAACTACAAAGACCGCCTTTTCTTCCTTGAACAGTTTACCGAAGGCCAGGCAAAAGAGCTTGTAAGAAGTTGTCGGTATACAAACCACAAGAAGGGTTATAACGAAGCTAAAAGACTGCTTGAAGAAAACTTCGGAAATCAACTCCTAATCGCAGCGGCTTGTATGGAGAAAGTTTCCAAGTGGACTGCTATTAAAAGTGAGGACAAAAGAGCACTGCATGCCTACTCAATTGCTCTCCGTGGATGTCTAAATACAATGCAAGACATTGAATTTTTGAAAGAGATGAGCACCCCATCACAAATGAAGCTGGTGATCCTAAAATTACCATACAGACTCAGGGAGAGGTGGCGAGCTACTGCTTACGATTTTTATGAACGTAATAAAAAAAGAGCAAAGTTTCCCGAGCTTGTTGTCTTCATAGAGCGACAGGCTAGAATGGCAACAGATCCTCTTTTTGGGGACATACAAGACCCTGCACCCAAAAAGGAACAAAGAGGAAGCAAACCATTCAATGCAAGGTTCAACCTGGACTATCAGCGAAGTAGCTTTGCAACTACTGCAACCCCGGTTTTCCATGACGAACGGAAGCCCTACAAAGGTTCAAGGATAACCGTGCGCAGACCGTGTGTATTCTGTGAAGGAGAACATGCAGATGAAACATGTAAAATGAACAAAAGACCTCACAAGGAGAAAATTGAATGCTTGATGTCTAAAGGAATATGCTTCAGCTGTTTGAATAAGGGACATAGAAGCAAAGATTGTCCCAGCAGATTGAAATGTAATGTGTGTTCCCAAAAACATCCAACAATTCTGCACATGTATAAGGGTGAAGGACAAAAGACGGGTGAAACAAGTATGTCAATCAACAATGGCATGGTTTCTCTGAAAGCCCATGGCATTACCGGGGCCGGTGATGGCATTACCGGGGCCGGTGATGGCCAAACACTTGCAATCATACCAGTACAGGTAAAAATGTCCAACTCAACTAAAGTCATCCAAACGTATGCTTTCATGGATTCGGGGAGTACAGCATGTTTTTGTACTGAAGCATTGAGATGGCAGTTGAATACAAAGGTAAAGAAAACACGAATCCTGTTGAGAACTATGGGCCAAGAGCAAGCTGTTGACACTTCATTTGTCCCTGCTGGTCGACTTGAAGTAAGCAACATAGAATGTTCGGATTTCTATGAGCTACCAAAACTGTACATCCAAGACGAAATCCCTGTAACCAAGGATCATATACCTACACAAGCTGCACTAGAAAGGTGGGACTACTTGAAGGAGATTCACCTGAAAGAAGTTGATGTGCCTGTTGGACTGCTTATAGGAACCAATGCGCCACAACTAATGGAACCGTGGAAAGTCATTAACAGCCAGAGGGAAGGACCTTATGCTGTTAAAACAGTCCTAGGATGGATAGTGAATGGTACACTAAACACTGATGATGGGGTTGGACTGCACTCATCTGTCACCTCTAATCGGATTTCAGTAACGGACTTAAACGACCTTCTCATGGAACAATACAACCATGATTTCCCAGAAAGGAAATATGAGGAAAAGAAGGAAATGTCTGTTGAAGACAAAAGATTTGTAGAAATTATGTCGAACTCTGCTGTGAAAAGAGATGGACATTACCAGCTTGCACTTCCATTCAAGCAAAGGGAAACCAGAATGCCAAACAATCGCCATCTAGCAGAACAAAGAACGATGTCACTAAAGAGAAAGTTCCACCGGAATCCAGCTTTCCACGAGGAGTACAGAACATTTATGGAAGGCGTAATACAGAAAGGTCATGCTGAGCTTGTGCCACAAGAAGAGCTCAAGGCTGACAGTGGAAAGGTATGGTACATACCACACCATGGGGTTCGCCACCCAAGGAAGGACTCACTTCGTGTTGTTTTTGATTGCTCTGCCTCACTACAAGGAACTTCCCTGAATGACAATCTGATCCAAGGTCCCAACCTTACTAACACGTTGCTTGGCGTTTTGATGCGGTTCAGGCAAGAACCAGTTGCTTTCATGGCTGATGTGGAAGGAATGTTCCATCAAGTCAAGGTTGCACCCTCAGACCGCGACTACCTTCGCTTCCTATGGTGGCCTGGTGGGGACATATCTAAACCCTTAGCTGAATTCAGGATGACGGTGCACCTGTTCGGTGCTACATCCTCATCCAGCTGTGCCAGTTACGCCCTACTGAAATCTGCAGAGGACAACACGGAAGCATTCTCAGCCGAAGCAGTTGACACTGTTCGACACAACTTCTACGTGGATGATTGTTTAAAGTCTGTTTCCACAGAGGAAGAGGCCGTGAGACTTTGTGCAGAGCTAAAAAATGTATGTGCAAAAGGAGGGTTCAACTTAACCAAGTGGATAAGTAACAGCAGAACTGTGTTGGCTTCAATTCCTGAACAGGAAAGAGCCAAGGAAGTGAAGACCCTGGATTTGGAGAAACAAACTCTTCCCATCGAAAGAGCGCTTGGAATACAGTGGTGCGTGGAAGAAGACACCATCAAGTTCCAAGTCAGCCTGAAACCCAAACCGGAGACTAGACGAGGTATTCTTTCCATTGTAGCCTCAGTCTATGATCCGCTTGGGTTTCTTGCCCCCTTTGTTTTTAAAGCTAAACACATGTTACAACAACTGTGCAAGCATGATAGCGGATGGGATCAGGAAATTCCAGAGGCCATCAGAAAGCCATGGCAGAAATGGTTGATGGGTTTGAAGCAGATGGAAGACTTCAGTATCCCACGGTGTGTCAAACCCAAACAATTCGGGTCGATCCAATTTGCACAGTTACACCTCTTTTGTGATGCAAGTGAGATGGGGTATGGTGTCGTCGCCTACCTGAAGATGTCAAACAAAAATTATGATGCGCACACAGCCTTCATAATGGGAAAGGCGAGGGTGGCACCTCTCAAGCAAATAACGATCCCTAGGATGGAGCTTACTGCAGCAGCCCTTGCTGTACGCATTGACCGAATGTTGACGACTGAGCTCAAAATCCCTCTTGAAAGTTCCATGTTCTGGACAGACAGTACGACGGTACTAAAATATATAAAAAATGAAAACCAAAGGTTTCACACCTTTGTGGCCAATCGGGTGAGCGCCATCCGAGAAGCAACAGATGTATCGCAGTGGAGGTACATAAGCACCAAATTGAACCCGGCAGACCACGCTTCTCGCGGTCTCCATGCTGAGGCGTTCTTAAAGTGCGACATTTGGTGCAATGGTCCAGTTTTCTTGAACCAACCTGAAAAGGAATGGCCGAAACAGCCTGACCGAATTGCCGTCGACAATCCCGATGACCCTGAAGTAAGGAAGGAAAAGGTCACCGTGAACGCAATCAATGAACACGGACAAGAGGCAACAAGCAAAATGATACTTCATTTTTCAGATTGGGGTAAACTAAAGAGAGCAACGTCGTGGTTTCTGCACTTGATAAGCATCTTGTTACAATTGAGCAAAAAGCGAAAGGAAGTGCTTACCATTGTGCAAGCACAACTGAAGGATGTGGACAAGCAAAAACAGATGGTTGAGGCTGAGATGACAAGGTTCAAAGAGACGATGACTGTTATCACACTCACCATTGAGGATCTGGAAGAGGCGGAAGTAGCTATAATACTCTTCTGTCAGAAGCAAAGCTTTTTGGAGGAACTGACAGCACTGCAAGCCAATGGTTCTGTCAAGAAGAACAGTTCACTGTACAGACTAGATCCAGTCCTTGAAAATGGTATCTTGAGAATTGGGGGACGATTGAACAAAATGGCAATGCCAGAAGAAACGAAACACCCAGTAATTCTTCCCAAGAATCACCATGTCTCCCATATCATTCTCCGAAGTATCCATAACAAGGTTGGTCACAGCGGCAGAAACCACATGTTGTCAAGATTGAGGCAAAAGTACTGGATTCCCTCAGCCAACGCTCTGGCAAGAAGGGTCATATCTGATTGTACTGTATGCCGACGTTTACTCGCTACAGGTGGAGAGCAAAAGATGGCAGATTTACCCAAAGACAGGTTGATACCAGATTTGCCACCATTCTCGCATGTGGGGGTCGACTACTTTGGGCCGATTGAAGTAAAAAGAGGAAGGACTACGCAGAAAAGATATGGAGTAATTTTTACGTGCCTCGCCAGCCGAGCGATACATTTAGAAGTGGCTCATTCGTTGGATACGGATTCTTGTATTAACGCATTCCGACGTTTCATCAGTAGAAGGGGCCAAGTGATTGGAATAAGGTCTGACAATGGGACCAACCTTGTCTCAACAGAAAAGGAGCTAAAGAAAGCCTTGAAGGAGTGGAATCATGTTCAAATAACACAAGCCCTACAGCAAAGGAATGTGAAATGGACTTTTAATCCCCCGTATGGAGCCCATCATGGTGGGATATGGGAGAGATTAATCCGTCTGGTCAAGAAAACCCTATTATCAGTCACTAAGCAACAAGCTCTTGATGATGAAGCGCTCTCCACTATCATGTGTGAGGTGGAAGCCATTTTGAACAGTCGCCCGCTGACAAATGTCTCAAATGACCTGAATGATTTGGAAGCTCTTACTCCTAACCATCTTCTTCAGCTTAAGGTCCAGCCTGTTCTGCCACCTGGTGTGTTCAACCCAGATGACCTGTACGCTAGGCGCCGTTGGAGGCAAGTTCAGTACATCTCGGATCTGTTCTGGACCAGATGGGTGAAGGAATACCTTCCACTTCTCCAAGAAAGGCAGCGATGGAATAGAACCAGGAGGAACTTCACAAAAGGGGACATCGTTCTGATCATAGACTCCAATGCACCCCGTGGGTCCTGGGTCATGGCAAGAGTCCTGGAGACACGCCCTGGATCCAGAGGATTGGTGCGCAGCGTGCTCCTACAAACCAGAACTAACACGTTGGAACGACCGATCAGTAAGCTATGCTTACTGGTCCCTGCCTCAGAATAAGGCATGGCCATTGAATGGACTTTGAATAGACATTGGCTGTATGCCTGTCGGAGCTATGGCTCTGTTTGTTAAAAAAAAAAAAAAAAAAAAACTGTTGCAGTACTTGACTCACTAACTGATTTGTTCTTCCCATGCTCAGGGACGACAGGTGAAAACCACAGGACCCTGTCAAGTTTCTTTATGCTTAGCATTGTGACTTCATATTGTTTATTCTTGAGGACGTTAGCATTGGCTGTAGGTTGTGTCGGCTTCTTTGCCTCTCATATGATTTTGAAATTGTGTTTGGTACACATTTAAGGGGCCGGTGTGTAGAGGCAGAAACCGACTTGGTGGATTATATACTATTATATTATTATATATATATTGTTATATATATATATATATTATATTATTATTGTGTATATATATTACATTATGTATATATTGGAACCATGCACTGTTTGGACAATGTTTGGACACTAGGGGGCTCACCACCCAATATAACCCACTAGGTGATTAGCCTTGAGCCATGCACCTGCTGAGGACTTACTTTCAAACACTGTTATACTGTTGGCATGGAGCAACTGACAACTGTTCTGTCAAACCTTTAATTCATTATCACTTTCATTTGGACAACAATAAACCCTGTACACCGTAAGAGAAGCAACTGTGGACATTCAACTCATTAACATCAACAACTTTGGTACAGTGTAAAAAAGGCAATAGCGGGTGCATCGTGGACGACTATCAGCACACAGGAATGACAGTCGGCCACTATATGCATGATGTGCATATGAACATTCTAACATCAACACTTGAACAAAAAAACACATTTATAGTGCAGCTGAGCTTATGAAAAAGTGCTTCATGTCTTTGCAACAACAGCAAATCACAGCATCTTATTAGCACTTATTGTCGACTCTTAACTCTCAAACATCAGGGGGGTGGCGGGCAGACACACATCTAATGAGAGCGATTGCACTTCTTTGACTGGGCAATGGCAGAGAAAGAGGGTTCATAGGAAGTGAGGGCTACCCGCAAACAGTGATGCAAATGCTCATTTGTCAAGGAGGCATGGTTGCTTGTTTTAATGGCATTCATGTGAGAGAAACTGGATTCACAGGTGTATGTTGAGCCAAACATTGTTAGCACAGATATTGCCAGCGTTTTTATTTTGGGGAATGTCTTGACATGAATACACTTTATCCAAAATGTTGTGGTGGATTCATTCTCAAGTGCCTGCTTCAGAGCAGATGATGCTTGCATGTCAATTATTTCAAGTTGCAGGAGACCTTCATCAATGTGAAGTGATGCAAGGAACTCTTGTCCTTTTGTGGAAATAGCAGCTACATTGGCAAATGGGTTGCTCACAAAATGCATCAATTATCTGGACATGTCAAATTCATCAAATCAACTTGCAAAGTTTTCCCTCAATTTATCAATGAAATCTGTCATTAATTGAGTGACTTTTGGCTCAATTGTGCGTGTTAACGTTGACATGAAAAAAAAAAAGTAAAAAAAAATAAAATAATAAAAAATATTTAAAAAAAATATATTTTTTTTATTTTTTTTTATTTTTTTTTATTATCATGTAATCTTTGGCGGGCCGGTCAGAATCATCCCGCGGGCCGGATCTGGCCCGCGGGCCGCCAGTTGAATAGCCCTGCACTAGATGTTAAAGGTGCTATAGATAACATTCAGCCACTAGATGTTAAAGGTGCTATAGATAACATTCAGCCACTAGATGTTAAAGGTGCTATATATAACATTCAGCCACTAGATGTTAAAGGTGCTATATAGATAACATTCAGCCACTAGATATTAAAGGTGCTGTAGATAACATTCAGCCACTAGATGTTAAAGGTGCTATAGATAACATTCAGCCACTAGATGTTAAAGGTGCTGTAGATAACATTCAGCCACTAGATGTTAAAGGTGCTGTAGATAACATTCAGCCACTAGATGTTAAAGGTGCTGTAGATAACATTCAGCCACTAGATGTTAAAGGTGCTATAGATAACATTCAGCCACTAGATGGTGCTATAGATAACATTCAGCCACTAGATGTTAAAGGTGCTATAGATAACATTCAGCCACTAGATGTTAAAGGTGCTATAGATAACATTCAGCCACTAGATGTTAAAGGTGCTATAGATAACATTCAGGCACTAGATGTTAAAGGTGCTATAAATAACATTCAGCCACTAGATGTTAAAGGTGCTATATAGATAACATTCAGCCACTAGATGTTAAAGGTGCTATATATAACATTCAGCCACTAGATGTTAAAGGTGCTATAGATAACATTCAGCCACTAGATGTTAAAGGTGCTATAGATAACATTCAGCCACTAGATGTTAAAGGTGCTATAGATAACATTCAGGCACTAGATGTTAAAGGTGCTATAAATAACATTCAGCCACTAGATGTTAAAGGTGCTATATAGATAACATTCAGCCACTAGATGTTAAAGGTGCTATATATAACATTCAGCCACTAGATGTTAAAGGTGCTATAGATAACATTCAGCCACTAGATATTAAAGGTGCTATATAGATAACATTCAGCCACTAGATGTTAAAGGTGCTATAGATAACATTCAGCCACTAGATGTTAAAGGTGCTATAGATAACATTCAGCCACTAGATGTTAAAGGTGCTATAGATAACATTCAGCCACTAGATATTAAAGGTGCTATATATAACATTCAGCCACTAGATGTTAAAGGTGCTATAGATAACATTCAGCCACTAGATGTTAAAGGTGCTATAGATAACATTCAGCCACTAGATGTTAAAGGTGCTATATATAACATTCAGCCACTAGATATTAAATGTGCTATATAGATAACATTCAGCCACTAGATGTTAAAGGTGCTATATAGATAACATTCAGCCACTAGATATTAAAGGTGCTATAGATAACATTCAGCCACCAGATATTAAATGTGCTATATATAACATTCAGCCACTAGATGTTAAAGGTGCTATATAGATAACATTCAGCCACTAGATGTTAAAGGTGCTATATATAACATTCAGCCACTAGATGTTAAAGGTGCTATAGATAACATTCAGCCACTAGATATTAAAGGTGCTATAGATAACATTCAGCCACTAGATGTTAAAGGTGCTATAGATAACATTCAGCCACTAGATGTTAAAGGTGCTATATATATAACATTCAGCCACTAGATGTTAAAGGTGCTATATAGATAACATTCAGCCACTAGATGTTAAAGGTGCTATATAGATAACATTCAGCCACTAGATATTAAAGGTGCTATATAGATAACATTCAGCCACTAGATGTTAAAGGTGCTATATAGATAACATTCAGCCACTAGATGTTAAAGGTGCTATATATATAACATTCAGCCACTAGATGTTAAAGGTGCTATAGGTAACATTCAGCCACTAGATGTTAAAGGTGCTATAGATAACATTCAGCCACTAGATGTTAAAGGTGCTATAGATAACATTCAGCTACTAGATGTTAAAGGTGCTATAGATAACATTCAGCCACTAGATGTTAAAGGTGCTGTAGATAACATTCAGCCACTAGATATTAAAGGTGCTATATAGATAACATTCAGCCACTAGATGTTAAAGGTGCTATATAGATAACATTCAGCCACTAGATGTTAAAGGTGCTGTAGATAACATTCAGCCACTAGATGTTAAAGGTGCTATAGATAACATTCAGCCACTAGATGTTAAAGGTGCTATAGATAACATTCAGCCACTAGATATTAAAGGTGCTATAGATAACATTCAGCCACTAGATGTTAAAGGTGCTATAGATAACATTCAGACACTAGATGTTAAAGGTGCTATAGATAACATTCAGCCACTAGATGTTAAAGGTGCTATAGATAACATTCAGCCACTAGATGTTAAAGGTGCTATAGATAACATTCAGGCACTAGATGTTAAAGGTGCTATAAATAACATTCAGCCACTAGATGTTAAAGGTGCTATATAGATAACATTCAGCCACTAGATGTTAAAGGTGCTATATATAACATTCAGCCACTAGATGTTAAAGGTGCTATAGATAACATTCAGCCACTAGATATTAAAGGTGCTATATAGATAACATTCAGCCACTAGATGTTAAAGGTGCTATAGATAACATTCAGCCACTAGATGTTAAAGGTGCTATAGATAACATTCAGCCACTAGATGTTAAAGGTGCTATAGATAACATTCAGCCACTAGATATTAAAGGTGCTATATATAACATTCAGCCACTAGATGTTAAGGGTGCTATAGATAA
Organism: Notolepis coatsorum; assembly: GCF_963971535.1. NCBI lineage: Eukaryota > Metazoa > Chordata > Actinopteri > Aulopiformes > Paralepididae > Notolepis > Notolepis coatsorum. Next base: position 161,125,483 of record NC_140170.1, on the reverse strand, counting down.
CATTCAGCCACTAGATGTTAAAGGTGCTATAGATAACATTCAGCCACTAGATGTTAAAGGTGCTATATATAACATTCAGCCACTAGATATTAAATGTGCTATATAGATAACATTCAGCCACTAGATGTTAAAGGTGCTATATAGATAACATTCAGCCACTAGATATTAAAGGTGCTATAGATAACATTCAGCCACCAGATATTAAATGTGCTATATATAACATTCAGCCACTAGATGTTAAAGGTGCTATATAGATAACATTCAGCCACTAGATGTTAAAGGTGCTATATATAACATTCAGCCACTAGATGTTAAAGGTGCTATAGATAACATTCAGCCACTAGATATTAAAGGTGCTATAGATAACATTCAGCCACTAGATGTTAAAGGTGCTATAGATAACATTCAGCCACTAGATGTTAAAGGTGCTATATATATAACATTCAGCCACTAGATATTAAAGGTGCTATAGATAACATTCAGCCACTAGATGTTAAAGGTGCTATATAGATAACATTCAGCCACTAGATATTAAAGGTGCTATATAGATAACATTCAGCCACTAGATGTTAAAGGTGCTATAGGTAACATTCAGCCACTAGATGTTAAAGGTGCTATAGATAACATTCAGCCACTAGATGTTAAAGGTGCTATAGATAACATTCAGCCACTAGATGTTAAAGGTGCTATATATAACATTCAGCCACTAGATGTTAAAGGTGCTATAGATAACATTCAGTCACTAGATGTTAAAGGTGCTATAGATAACATTCAGCCACTAGATGTTAAAGGTGCTATAGATAACATTCAGCCACTAGATGTTAAAGGTGCTATATAGATAACATTCAGCCACTAGATATTAAAGGTGCTATATATAACATTCAGCCACTAGATGTTAAAGGTGCTATAGATAACATTCAGCCACTAGATGTTAAAGGTGCTATAGATAACATTCAGCCACTAGATGTTAAAGGTGCTATATATAACATTCAGCCACTAGATATTAAATGTGCTATATAGATAACATTCAGCCACTAGATGTTAAAGGTGCTATAGATAACATTCAGCCACTAGATGTTAAAGGTGCTATAGATAACATTCAGCCACCAGATATTAAAGGTGCTATATATAACATTCAGCCACTAGATATTAAATGTGCTATATAGATAACATTCAGCCACTAGATGTTAAAGGTGCTATATAGATAACATTCAGCCACTAGATATTAAAGGTGCTATAGATAACATTCAGCCACCAGATATTAAATGTGCTATATATAACATTCAGCCACTAGATGTTAAAGGTGCTATATAGATAACATTCAGCCACTAGATGTTAAAGGTGCTATATATAACATTCAGCCACTAGATGTTAAAGGTGCTATAGATAACATTCAGCCACTAGATGTTAAAGGTGCTATAGATAACATTCAGCCACTAGATGTTAAAGGTGCTATATATAACATCCAGCCACTAGATGTTAAAGGTGCTATAGATAACATTCAGCCACTAGATGTTAAAGGTGCTATATAGATAACATTCAGCCACTAGATCAGGGGTCCCCAAACTTTGTCCTGTGAGGGCCACATAACTGTTCCCTTCTCTGGTGGGGGCCGGGGTCAGTTTGTAACAGAAAAGGTGTGACGATCGCAGGGGTGCCTAAACGTAAACATTTATTGTTTTCCAGAAAGCCACACATAACCAAATATTAATAACCCTTTCCGGGATCTTCACATAAAAAAAAAGTCAGGAAATAAATAATAACACTACACATTACCTGCCACGGATTTTCAGCATCTTATACCATTCTCTGCCAGCACTGTAAGTCTATGGAGATGTTCACCTTCTTTGCAGGGCTATAACTTTTTAAATTGTATTGCTAAATTGACATTACTATGGCCCATTCAACATCGATTATCTATCGTTCAGGATGTAGGAACGTTTTACTTTTTCATTCACACATTCATACAAAAATACCGTCTAGAATATAAACATGTTTTTATCGTTTTCTGCAGTAATTCCTAGAACGTGAGATATAGGCATAAATGCATATATACATTATCAAATGCCGTTTGTTGCCGATCGACGCTATATTAAAAATTTCAACTGTACATGGTCCTAAACGTTATGACTGATCATGCACGGGTGAACAGAGGGGGGGGGGGGGGGTCGTTTATAATTCCGTGATTGTCGTTAAATGATTTATGTAGTATGGGTGATATATAGATCGGAGCAGTTTGCATTGATAATAATAAACAAAAACGCTGAAAGTCACGGCAGCCTCCTCTTACCGTTGGGCGATGATACTGGAGCAAACAGATCCCAGTTATTCGATGGGGATCGAGGCGATCCATTTCCGGTTTGTATAATACTAATACACGCCCAAATCATGTCGATTATTGAGTTATGGCAGCGATCCATATCCACGGTGTGTGGCTAGAGTCCTGCGATGATATGCGAGTGGCCGGACGGATTTAGGAGACGCACCGATATCCAACCGGCATTTCCGGTTTGGCAACTCGCCGATCATACACCAGGTGGCAGTATTGAAGCGTTGCAGAGTTGTGCCGAGTCCCACAGCATCAGACAAGGCTCCGTGAGTGAAATATGAATACCATGGCAAAAATATGAAATATGATCAAAATAACGTCGTACGCCGTGGATTGGCAAAATTCGCATGAACTTGAAATACGTTGTACAACGTGAATGGCGCACAAAGTGTTAATGAAATAAATAACACTATTTATGAAATAAATATACAGTACCTACAGGCCACATAGCTCTAGCTCTGTACTATTTAAAAGCACAGTGATTGATTGATTGAATTGATTGATTGAAAACTTTATTAACAGATTGCAGAATGGGTACAATACAGTACAGCTCAATACACACAATTGTTAAGGGGATGCAGACCAGAGAAAGACTTTCGTTTTGTTTACATCAGGGTCCCCCATTTTCAATTCATCAGGACATATATGACACACACGACATACAGATAGACAGTACTGCTACATCTATACATTTATGACATACCAGATTTACAAATACAGTACTGTTTGTGATACAAAAAGAGTCTAAAAAGAGAGTATATACATTTGATATAGAAACTGTACATTGGAGGAGGTTGGGTAGGTGGGGTGGGGGGGGGACTGTACATTGGAGGTGGTTGGGTAGGTGGGGTGGGGGGGGACTGTACATTGGAGGTGGTTGGGTATGTGGGGTGGGGTTGGGTAGACAGGGTGGGGGAAACTGTACAACAGTGCAGGACACACTCAAAGGTTATCGCACCTCAGAGATGGCAGTGGACATGTATGACAGGACAAAGGCCCTATGTAAGGGCCTTGGGATTGAGGAACATACTACAAGCCAAAGGAGGAAGCAGAAAAGGATGGACAAGTATGTAGTTGAGTCATCTTGTGGCACAAGCTCAGACCTCAGCTCAGGAGATCAGCTGAGACAGAGACTGTTCTATCCAGTCCTCGACAGCATGCTGCAAGAGCTTGAGAGCAGGTTCTCATGAGTTGGAGAACAACTTATGAGAGGCATACAGGCATGTTATCCAGCCTCAGACCAGTTTCTCTCAGTGGAATTGCTGCAACCCCTCGCCACCCATTACAATATCCAACTACTGCCAGAGAAGATCACAGTTGCAAAGTGTTTCATGGCCAGGACAGGCAAAGATGCAGTCCCTACTATCCAAAGTGTATTTTCCTTCCTGGATGATAATAATAATAATAATAATGCATTTGATTTATAATGCGCCTTTCAGGACACTAAAAAAAATCCACAAATCGGTGAATGAAGAAATTATAGGATCAAATGAAAACTACTACTTACTAAAAATGGATGTTTAAAAGTACTAAAAACCAACAAAAAATATCAAACACTAACAAACATTCAGCACAGACAATGGGGATGCTGCCATCTAAATTGGGCCGGGCCAAATAAATAATACTTTTATTCTGCACATTTCTAAAACCTCTGTGGATGTATTATTAAAGAAATTATAATAAAAGAAGATAACTTTACATTTATCTATAGCACATTTAAATTATAAATTCATTAATCAATAATTATTTGGGGGGAAAAGCAATACTTTTATTCTGCACCTTTCAAAAAGCTCAGGTTCAGTTATTTTTTACTCTACATAAAGATGTTATCTATAGGCAGGGGTTCTCAACCTTTCTGCTGCCAAGGCACCCCTGTGTTCAATAAAATATTCCAGGGCACCCCTACATACGATAAAGACTTTCCCGGTCCTGTCTTTTTTGCTACAATGATGATACAATGACTCTTTATTTGCCGTGCTGTCGTTGAGATGTTTTGTTGTTTGTTTGTCTTTGTTGCTTGTTGGTGAATCTGCAAATATGAATTGCCCCACGCGGGATCAATAAAGTTGTCTGAATCTGATGACAAAAGTTTTTTTTTTAAATACAGAAAAGGATCACTAAAGTGCTATCTGTTGCAGCTGCACTGTTCTCCATAAAAATAGCATATTTGGATAAGTTTGACAATTTCTCAAAAACAGAAAATCATGTATTTTTTTTAAATACAGAAAAGGATCACCAAGTTACCATTTCTCAAAAAATATAAATAAATACAGAAAATAAGCACTTGTTCACTCAGTGGACATTTCTAGCTCAATGCGAGGTCCGCTGCTGCTGGCTAATGATACGGTCAATACGTGGGGAGATCTTTGACAAGGCAACACGCATGTCATCATCAAGGCTCAACTTGGCCCTATATTTTGTTTTCAGAGCTGTCATGGATGAAAAGCCAGCTTCACACAGATATGTGGTGCTGAATGGTATCAACACCTTAACTGCAGCATCATGAGATACTTGGTACTCAGCACCACACTCTGAAACTAGCTCTCCAGGTGGTATCAGATGAGATTTCAATGAGTTCTTCCAAGAGTTTGGATGGAGATGTGTCAGGAAGTTTTGTCTCAATGTTGTCTGTAAAGTATTTTTTTATCCAGAGTAACTTGGTGATACTTTTCTGTGTTTTATTAAATAATGATTTTCAGATTTTTAGAAATGGTCAAACGTATCCAAATATGGTATTTTCATGGAAAACAGTGCAGCTGCAACAGATAGCACTTTAGGGATAATTTTCTGTAATCCAAAAAGAATTTGGATTCACTATAAAGTGCCTGTTCACTATAAAGTGCCACGTTTTGATATATTGAGCTTTAAACTTTAAGTAAATTTTTTGGAACACGCAACCTAAAACACCTTCCTCCCCCAAACCGTTCCTGCAATTGTTTTATGTTGCATGATGATCATGGATACATTTATGTATTGTATTTTTTATGTGTAAATATCAACATAATCTGTTTGTCCACCCTCAGTACATTTACTATCAATATAATATAGTAGTCTGACTTCATCATCTTTTCAAATGCACACACAGAAGGGAGAATGCCCCCCCCCCCCCCCTCCTCCCCAGTCCTCCTTCCCAGTCCCCACTCTGCTGTTCTCTGTCGCTCTGAACAGGGCTTTAGCTTGTTGTTAGCTTATGGTAACGGGACATTAATTCCGGTCTTAAACACGACGTGGTCATAAAGGAATGGCAAGGATTGCAAAGCATGTTATATGCATTTGACCCGTTGCGGAATAAAACAGCAGGGATTTGTTTTGGGTCGCAAAAACACTACCCTTGCTGTGTTTCAATGTCCGCGTTCCAGATCCAGACGCTACTAGTACTGCTGAGCTGAGAGACGCTACTCTGCTCACTGCTCAGCCTGCCTGAGATGCATCCTATTGGCTGTGTGCTGGAGCGGATATGAGTCACGACACCACGGATTTTCAAAATAAGAGTATCATAATGACCTTAATGTTGCTAGCTTTCGGAGCCTAGTTATTATAGCTGGAGCTGCGCGTGGGCATAAATGAGACCCGCTATAGGATTTTCAAAATAAGACTGTTGTCATTCTATATTTTTAAAGAACATTGCCAGGCATCTCGCGGAACCCCTGACAGCTCTCCGCGGAACCCGTGTGCCGCGGAACCCCTGTTGAGAACCGCTGATCTATAGCACCTTTAATTTCTTCCATATCACCCGTTCCTTTAGCACACGCGTTATACTCCCTTCTGAGACACAGACTTTGCTTTGGATACAATGAGTCACTGGATTACTATTATCCTCAACTCTCATCCAGAGCGGTTCCCTCCTGCTCTGGATTAGGACAGATTACAGGACCCTCCAGATTGGGATTACCGTAGTAATACATCTAGGCTCTTCCTCTTTATGGGGGGGGGTGGAGGGGGGGGTGACATACTAAAGAAGCTACTCACCAAGGTAAAACAACCTGACATCACATTACTCCCCAGTGTGATCTCTCACAGTGTGCTTTTCTTTTATATTGTGATATTGATATATAATCCTATTCTATAATCCTATAGGACTCTCTGAGTCCTGCATTATTATATTGCACCTGATTGGATAAATAACACGCGGGTGCTCTAGTGCGACATCTAGTGGCTGAATGTTATCTATAGCACCTTTAACATCTAGTGGCTGAATGTTATTTATAGCACATTTAACATCTAGTGGCTGAATGTTATCTATAGCACCTTTAACATCTAGTGGCTGAATGTTATTTATAGCACATTTAACATCTAGTGGCTGAATGTTATCTATAGCACCATCTAGTGGCTGAATGTTATCTATAGCACCTTTAACATCTAGTGCCTGAATGTTATCTATAGCACCTTTAACATCTAGTGGCTGAATGTTATCTATAGCACCTTTAACATCTAGTGGCTGAATGTTATCTATAGCACATTTAACATCTAGTGGCTGAATGTTATCTATAGCACCATCTAGTGGCTGAATGTTATCTATAGCACCTTTAATATCTAGTGGCTGAATGTTACCTATAGCACCTTTAACATCTAGTGGCTGAATGTTATATATAGCACCTTTAACATCTAGTGGCTGAATGTTACCTATAGCACCTTTAACATCTAGTGGCTGAATGTTATCTATAGCACCTTTAACATCTAGTGTCTGAATGTTATCTATAGCACCTTTAACATCTAGTGGCTGAATGTTATCTATAGCACCTTTAACATCTAGTGGCTGAATGTTATCTATAGCACATTTAACATCTAGTGGCTGAATGTTATCTATAGCACCATCTAGTGGCTGAATGTTATCTATAGCACCATCTAGTGGCTGAATGTTATTTATAGCACCTTTAACATCTAGTGGCTGATGTTATCTATAGCACCTTTAACATCTAGTGGCTGAATGTTATCTATAGCACCTTTAACATCTAGTGCTTTGCTATCGCTTTGCTTTGCTGTCGCAGCCCCTGAACTGTGGAACAGCATCCCCACCTCCATTAGGCTCCTCGCCCCTCGATAGATGCCTTCAAATTGAGGCTCAAAACCCACTTCTACCTACTAGCCTTTCCCGTTCACTGACTCATGCCCTGTTTTCCTATGTGTTTGCCTGTGTGCCCTCCCATACAACGGAGTGTGATTGTTGTCTATATGTATCTTGTGTATCTACCCTCTGTACAGCACTTTGGTTGACACGCGTCATGTGAAATGTGCTATATAATGGCTATATTATATAGTGGCTGAATGTTATCTAGATTTTTTTCATGGCCCCCATTTCAACACCTTTCTCATAGCACTGACATAACACAGAGTGGGGGGGAGAGAGTGGGGGGATGCTGGAGGTCAGGGGAGAGTGGGGGGTGGGGGCAGGGGAAAGAGGGGGGGACAGGGGGGGCTACTTCAAGACAGACCTTTCACACAGCTGGGCTTGTTGACGCTGGATTTGGACCCCAGACCCAACTGGCCCCAGTTATTGCTCCCGAACATGAAGAGCTTCCCGTTTTCTGTGGGAAAGAAAATACAGCTTAATGTTCCTATTGACTTGTTCCTATTGACTTCCAGTGTGGAAGCAGCACCTTAATGTTCCTATTGACTTCCAGTGTGGAAGCAGCACCTTAATGTTCCTATTGACTTCCAGTGTGGAAGCAGCACCTTAATGTTCCTATTGACTTCCAGTGTGGAAGCAGCACCTTAATGTTCCTATAGACTTCCAGTGTGGAAGCAGCACCTTAATGTTCCTATTGACTTCCAGTGTGGAAGCAGCACCTTAATGTTCCTATTGACTTCCAGTGTGGAAGCAGCACCTTAATGTTCCTATTGACTTCCAGTGTGGAAGCAGCACCTTAATGTTCCTATTGACTTCCAGTGTGGAAGCAGCACCTTAATGTTCCTATTGACTTCCAGTGTGGAAGCAGCACCTTAATGTTCCTATTGACTTCCAGTGTGGAAGCAGCACCTTAATGTTCCTATTGACTTCCAGTGTGGAAGCAGCACCTTAATGTTCCTATTGACTTCCAGTGTGGAAGCAGCACCTTAATGTTCCTATTGACTTCCAGTGTGGAAGCAGCACCTTAATGTTCCTATAGACTTCCAGTGTGGAAGCAGCACCTTAATGTTCCTATTGACTTCCAGTGTGGAAGCAGCACCTTAATGTTCCTATTGACTTCCAGTGTGGAAGCAGCACCTTAATGTTCCTATTGACTTCCAGTGTGGAAGCAGCACCTTAATGTTCCTATTGACTTCCAGTGTGGAAGCAGCACCTTAATGTTCCTATTGACTTCCAGTGTGGAAGCAGCACCTTAATGTTCCTATTGACTTCCAGTGTGGAAGCAGCACCTTAATGTTCCTATTGACTTCCAGTGTGGAAGCAGCACCTTAATGTTCCTATTGACTTCCAGTGTGGAAGCAGCACCTTAATGTTCCTATTGACTTCCAGTGTGGAAGCAGCACCTTAATGTTCCTATTGACTTCCAGTGTGGAAGCAGCACCTTAATGTTCATATTGACTTCCAGTGTGGAAGCAGCACCTTAATGTTCCTATTGACTTCCAGTGTGGAAGCAGCACCTTAATGTTCCTATTGACTTCCAGTGTGGAAGCCCTGGATGTAGGCCACAGTAACGTTTTAGGCCCAATCATCATCATCATCACCATCATCACCATCATCATCATCATCATCATCATCATCACCATCATCATCATCACCATCATCACCATCATCATCATCACCATCATCACCATCATCATCATCAACCTTTATTTATTCTCCAGATTACAATCGAGGTCAGAGGTCACCCTCATTTTCAATGTCGTCGAGACTTTACAGACATTTCAATGCACACATTTCTACAATATAACAATAATAAATATTAATAATCTATATAGTTCAAGTCAAGTGTCCCTTTGTTGATCCCCTTGGGGAAATTCAAGTGTCATAGCAGCGTGGGGGAGGGGGAGGTAAAAGGGAGGGGAGGTGATTGATTGATTGATTGAAAACTTTATTAACAGATTGCAGAATGTGTACAGTACAGTACAGCTCAATACATACAATTGTTAAGGGGATGCAGACCAGAGAAAGACTTTCGTCTTGTTTACATCAGGGTCCCCCATTTTCCATTCATCATAACATATATGACATACATGACATACAGATAGACAGTACTGCTACATCTATACATTTTATGACATACCAGATTTACAAATACAGTACTGTTTGTGATACGAAAAGAGTCCAGAAAAGAGAGTATATACATTTGACGTAGAAACTGTACATTGGAGGAGGTTGGGTAGGTGGGGGGGCGTGTTTAGTCCCTTGTTTGAGCCGAATCTGGGTTTAACATGATTTGTGGAGCTCCCTCTGGTGTTGTGATCGTGGTATTCACTGACCTTTGGGAAGTATTTTGACATGTACATGGGTACCTTGGTCGCGTAGTGTATCTTGTAGACCAGGCCCATTGCAAGTTGCTGTACTCTGTCGTCTACTCTAAGCCATCCTAGGTTGTCAAAGTGGGCAGGGGTGAGGTGGGTTCTAGGAGTCAGGTCAAGCAGTAGTCTGACCAGTTTGTTTTGAGATGTTTGTAATTTTGTTTTTAGCGCCTTTGAGGTGCTTTGGTACCATGAGGTGCAAGCATAGTCGTAGTACCCTTGAATGAGTGCTCCTGCCAGAGTCTTCAGGGTATTCTTGTTTACCAGGGAGGAGATCCGGTACAAGAATCGAGTTCGTTGGTTGACTTTTTTTATTACATTGGATGCCATTTTGTCACAGGAAAGATTTGCCTCTAGGATGGAACCCAGGTAGGTAATATCTTCTTTCCTTGTGACAATATTGTCTCCCACTGTAACTGAGAAGCCGCCGGTCTTGCTGAGTTTGTTATTTGATCGAAAGAGAATGGATTCTGTTTTGCCCAGGTGTAATGATAGTTTGTTATCAGCGAGCCATATGCAGATTTTGCCTAGTTCTGAGCTGAGGGTTTTTTCAACCTGTAACTTGTTCTTGTCAGAGACCAGCAGGGCTGAGTCGTCCGCAAACAGGAACAAGTTGCAGTCACAAGCTGACGACATGTATTTGCATAAATTAGGAACAGTAGCGGTCCTAGTATGCTTCCTTGTGGAACACCACAGCTCACTGTGAGGGGGGGGGGGATAGGGTACCGTTTACCTCCACCATCTGTTCTCTCCCCTCCAGCTAGGATTGCATCCAGCTCACTGATGAACTATCAAAACCAATTGCTTTTAGCTTGTCAATCAGAATGGAGTGAGGGTGTCATAGCAGCATGGGGGGGGGGTACAGTGATCCAAATGTAAACAAATAAGAAATAATAATGAAGACATGTTTTCATTCTCCATTTGATTGACTGAGCTCTTGATACAAGGAACAACATATGAGTTTTTAAGTGTATTTGTTGCATTTCGTGGCTGTAAAAAGTTTTGTTTACGTTGGTAATGTTTGTAAACACTAGAGTGAAAACTAGTATATTTTAATTTACAAAGAGTGAAGAAAGTATTCTCCATCTACACATAGAATGTAATCATGCGAGGCGGTTAGGTGGCCGAGCGGAGATTGCGTTCGTCACCAACCCCGGAGCTGTGAGCTGGATTCGCCTGTTCGAATCCAGCTCACAGCTCCGGGGTTGTCACCAGCTTGGCTGGCCGTCTGCACTAATACAATTGGCTGTATTAGAGGGTGGGAGAAGCTGGCGGGGTGGGTCCGGGTCGTTGTAAACAGCGACTCCTACAGTTCGGTCGGGGCGCCTGCTAAGCGCAGATTGGACGTGAGGGGGATAGTGTGGTCCTCCCACACGCTACGCCCTCTCAATGAGAATCCGCGCTGCCAGGTGAAAAGAAGCGGTGATTGGCTGGACGTGTGTCGGAGGAAGCACGTGGTAGCCTCCACTCTCCCAGATGATCTGACTGTGGGGGGTAAGTGCGCAGCGACCAGGAAGGGACTGGGAATTGGCATACGACTAACAATGGGATGGGAGAAAATCGGAGGAAAATGGAGAGGGAAAAAGACCAAAAAAAAATTAAAAATAATGTAATCATGCGCCACAATGAAATAGTCAAAGACCACAGATTGGGGCTAATAATTACTAGAAGTAGGTTTTAGTGCCTCAAGTTTCAAGTTCACGTTTTGGTTTATTTGTCACATATAAGGTGCATTACAGTGAAATGCTTGGTTCTGTATGAGCCCCTGCGATTGTGCTACATACAGTAAAACGTTTAAAGAATAAAGACCAAACACTATACACACATATACAATATACAAAACTAAAGTACAAACTAAAGTACAAAATGTCTCAAGACATGTCTCTTACCTGTAATTAATGCTGTGTGTTCGTCCCCGCAGGCAATTTGCAGGGGGACGTCATTTTTAAGCCAAAATTTACTAGGGATGTTATCAGCAAATTTGCTCTTTCCAAACGTGAACACCGCTCCCGATTCTGTGAGATAAGAGATAAAAAAAAATAACATATTCTGTGTTTCGGTTGCATTCGTTAGTTAATTGTGTTTTAGAATGAAAGTCAGGGTAACATTCTATCCAGTTTAAAACCATTTAAACACTATTTATTATTATTTGTATAACTTTTAATCACAAACAAACTTTAGCAACCGACACAAATCTGTCAAGTAGACCAAGTATGTTTAAAGGTGACATGCATTATAAATGCATTTTTCAGTCTCTAGCAGTCTAGATACTATATCTATATCTGTATATCTCTTACCTACTCTTACTACTTACACTGCTGACCAGTATGACTTACTACCATAGTGTCTTTATACCTGTATCACTGTACATATTAATACTATATCTATATCTGTATATCTCTTACCTACTCTTACTACTTACACTGCTGACCAGTATGACTTACTACCATAGTGTCTTTATACCTGTATCACTGTACATATTAATACTATATCTATATCTGTACATATCTCTTACCTACTCTTACTAGTTACACTGCTGACCAGTATGACTTACTACCATAGTGTCTTTATACCTGTATCACTGTACATATTAATACTATATCTATATATGTCAATATCTCTTACCTACTCTTACTAGTTAATTACACTGCTGGCCAGTATGACTTACTACCATAGTGTCTACAAGATACACTACACCACTAAGGTACCCATGTACATGTCAAAATACTTCCCAAAGGTCAGTGAATACCACGATCACAACACCAGAGGGAGCTCCACAAATCATGTTAAACCCAGATTCGGCTCAAACAAGGGACTAAACACGTTTCGCAATTATGCCAGATCAATGTGGAACGCCCTACCCAAAGCTGTAAAGGAATGTGAATCACTACCCACTTTCAAAACCACTCTCAAAGAGCACCTACGGGAGACTGCAATTCTAAACTGGCCCCTGTAAATGTCCTAACTCAACCCCCTCCAATGTACAGTAAATGACCTAACCCAAGAATACACGAGGCCCCCTTCTTGGAACAAAGTATGTTTTCGTCAATATTCCACTGTACAGTCTTGCTTGTTGTACAGTTGTACAGTTTCCCCCACGACCCGCCCCCCCCACCCACCCCGCCTACCGCCCCCCCCCCCCCGACCCCACCCTCCCAACTTCCTCCAATGTACAGTTTCTAAGTCAAATGCATATACTCTCTTTTTTACTCTTTTTGTATCACAAACAGTACTGTATTTGTAAATCTAGTATGTCATAAATGTATAGATGTAGCAGTACTGTCTATCTGTATGTCATGTATGTCATAAATGTTATGATGAATTGAAAATGGGGGACCCTGATGTAAACAAGACGAAAGTCTTTCTCTGGTCTGCATCCCCTTAAAAATTGTATGTATTGAGCTGTACTGTACTGTACACATTCTGCAATCTGTTAATAAAGTGTTCAATCAATCGATCAATCAGTCTTTATCTGCATCACTGTACATATTAATACTATATATCTATAGACTTGCTACCATAGTGTCTTTATACCTGTATCACTGTACATATTAATACTATATCTATAGACTTACTACCATAGTGTCTTTATACCTGTATCACTGTACATATTAATACTAACGTTACAACTGTACATACCTCTGATTAGCACTAGTATTACTCCGTGGTACTAATGTATATAATGTTACACCCAGTTGAATCACCTGTACATTGCACATTGCTGTTGCACTTTACTGTTAATACATTTGCACTCTTATTTTGAATAAGTTGAATGCCAACTTATTTTCGTTGTACTGTACTTGTACTAATAATGCATGTGAATGTGATCGAATGTGATTTGAATCGAATGATCACAGCGACACACTGCTGCAGCGCGCACGCTGTTTGTTTACACACAACACAACACGTTTTCAATCGGTGTCGTCAGGAGAGAGATTCTCTACATTATGATGATTAATATTGTCTTATTATTATTACCGGGTATCTTCTCGTCCTGGTCTCCGCGTCCATCTCTCTCTGTGTGTGTGTGTAAGCGGCTTTGTAGTGTCGTGTAGTGTTGTGTAGTCGGTGTGTAGTGTAGTGTGTAGTGTAGTGTGTAGTCAAGCAGCTTGTTTTGGTCTGAGACATAACCCGAAAGTAAACAACATTATTCTCCAAGGCTACAGAGCTACTCACCACGTGATCATTAACCCCTTCACTGCCGCGCGGCACAAGATTTGATTGATTGATTGATTGATTGATTGATTGATTGATTGAACATTTTATTAACAGATTGCAGAATGGGTACAGTACAGTACAGCTCAATACACACAATTGTTAAGGGGATGCAGACCAGAGAAAGACTTTCGTCTTGTTTACATCAGGGTCCCCCATTTTCAATTAATCATAACATACACGACATGAATGAATGAATGAATGAAAACTTTATTTAACAGATTGCAGAATGGGTACTGTGACGGGTGGCATTAATGAGAAAGGAGGAGGGGCCTCAATGAGCCAGGTTCCGTTATAGGGGGCTACCTGCGGGAGGAACGTTAGTTGGACGTTTTTTTTTTAATGTGCAAGAATGCGGAAGCGGATGAAGGGGAGTGAGCGGTGGTGGAAGGCGAGCGAGGCAGCGTATGGAGAGCAGGGAGAGTGGAGTCCTCGTGAATGGCCCCGGCCGGTGGAAGACTGTCCAGGGTTTTGGGTGAATCGAGATGGGAGCGAGTGGAATGAGGGCTTGCGTCAGGAGGGACGCGAGTCACCGGGTGCGAGCCCAGTGTCCCCTCGGGGTGTGACGTGTGGAGAGGGAGGTGAGGTGACGGAGGCTTCAGCCAAGGAAAGGGAGACGGATAGTGACAGTATGGAGTGTAGTGAGGGAGAGGGGAGCGGGGGAGAAGGGTGGACGAAGGTGGGGAAGAAGAGTAGGGTAAGTGAGGGGAAGGGGAGTAAGAGGAAGAAGGGGAGGGGAGATAGCTTGAGTGGGTCAGAGGATGAGGGCAGAGGGAAGGATTTTGTAGAAGGGTTGAATGTAGTGGTGCGGTTTGAGGGAGGAGGCGGGGTTAGGGAAATGGAGCCGAGACAGCTGTCAGGAATCATTAAGGCGCAGGTAGGAGAGGTAAGGTATGCAAGGACGTTAGGGGATGGGAACTTGTTTATAGGATGTGTAAGTGTAGTGCAGGTAGAGAAGGCTAGGGAAATGAAGAGCGTTGGAAAAGTGAAGGTCTGTGGAGTGGGGATAGTAGGGGAGAAGAGGGATGGTGGTTGCAAGGGGGTGATTAGTGGAATTCCAATTAGGGTTAGTGAAGGGCAGCTGTTAGGAGAGTTGAGGAGTGACGAACGTAATGGGAAAGTTGAGTGTAGAGAGGATGAAGAGAGGGGCAGAGAAGGTGGTGACAGGGACGGTAGTCGTGCAGTTTGAGGGTGAGGTTAGGCCGAGAGTGGTATTTGTAGGGTTTATGGCGTATAGGGTTAGGGAGTTTGTGCCGAATCCGTTGAGGTGTTACAGGTGTCAGGAGTTTGGTCATATAGCTAAGTTGTGTAGGAAGGGGCAGAGATGTGGTAGATGTAGTGGGGAGCATGAGTATGGGGAGTGTGACCAGGGAGTGGAGCCGAGGTGTTGTAGTTGTGGTGGGAAGCATAGTGTAGCGTATTGGGGTTGTGAGGCGATGAAGCGAGAGGTAGTGGTCCAGCGGGTGAGAAGGGAAGGTAGAATTTCATATGCGGAGGCAGCTAGGAAGGTAGGACAGGGACAGCAGGGCAAGGGAGAGGGGTTTAGAGAAGGGCAGTTGGCAGTGAGGATAGTGCAGGAGGGTCAGGGACAGCAAGAGAGGGCACAGGGTTTTAGGAAAGGGCAGCTGACAGTAGAGGAGGTACAGGAGGAGGAGAGGAGGGTGTGGAGGGGGAAGTTGGATTTAGTGGCCTTTGTGGCAGGGGTAGTGAATACGACGGCGACGGTTAGCAGTAGGACAGAGAGGACTAGGTTGATAGTTTTAGCAGCAGTGGGGCACTTGGGTATGGAGGGGTTGACGGTGGAGGATGTTATAAGGGAGTTGAAGAGGGTGGCTGATCTGGTGGAGTTAGAGAAGGGGGGTGTGAGTGAGCGGGTGGTTCGGAGCCAGGCTACGGGGGGTGATGAAGCATGTATCGTGGAGGGGGACTCAGTCAGGGGGAAGCAGCGTTAGCTGCAATTCAGGGTGGTGGGCGCAGGAGGGGCAGTATGGGAGGTGAAGGGGGCCAGGAGATGGCGGTGTTGTGCAGTTGCGATCGTGTCAAACTAAAGGAAGTGGCGGTAATGCACTCTGTAGGTGCCAACTGCCAATAAATCAGACAAAGAAGAAGAAGAAGAAGGAACGTTAGTTGGAATTGTTTGTTGCGGCCGGTGCAGTGAGGTAGGTGCACACCTCACTCCGGAATGCAGGAACAAGCATTACACGCTAAGATCACTTGCCTGGTTCCCAGCGGGATTGAAAGTAGTCGGTAGGATTATAGGACTTGATTGATTGATTGAAAAGTTTATTAACAGATTGCAGAATGGGTACAGTACAGTACAGCTCAATACATACAATTGTTAAGGGGATGCAGACCAGAGAAAGACTTTCATCTTGTTTACATCAGGGTCCCCCATTTTCAATTCATCATAACATATATGACATACATGACATACAGATAGACAGTACTGCTACATCTATACATTTATGACATATCAGATTTGCAAATACAGTACTGTTTGTGATACAGAAGTGTCCAGAAAAGGAGTGTATATACATTTGGCATAGAAACTGTACATTGGAGGAGGTTGGTTGGGTGGGGTGGGGTTGGGTGGGTTGGGTGAGGGCTGTACATTGGAGGTGGGGGGGGGGGGGGGGGGGGGGGGGGGTTGGGAAGGGGACACACACATTTTACACTGTACATTGGAATATTGACAAAGCCGTACTTGGTCATTTACTGTACAACTAGGTTAGGACATTTGTAGGGGCCAGTTTCGAATTGCAGTCTCACGTAGGTGTTCTTTGAGAGTGTTTTTGAAGGTGGGTAGTGATTCACATTCCTTTACAGCTTTAGGCAGGGCGTTCCACATTGATGTGGCATAATTGCGAAACGTGTTTAGTCCCTTGTTTGAGCCGAATCTGGGTTTTACATGATTTGTGGAGCTCCCTCTGGTGTTGTGATCGTGGTATTCACTGACCTTTGGGAAGTATTTTGACATGTACATGGGTACCTTGGTCGCGTAGTGTATCTTGTAGACCAGGCCCATTGCAAGTTGCTGTACTCTGTCGTCTACTCTAAGCCATCCTAGGTTGTCAAAGTGGGCAGGGGTGAGGTGGGTTCTAGGAGTCAGGTCAAGTAGTAGTCTGACTAGCTTGTTTTGAGATGTTTGTAATTTGTTTTTTAGTGCCTTTGAGGTGCTTTGGTACCATGAGGTGCAAGCATAGTCGTAGTACCCCTGAATGAGTGCTCCTGCTAGAGTCTTCAGGGTATTCTTGTTTACCAGAGAGGAGATCCGGTACAAGAATCGCGTTCGTTGGTTGACTTTTTTTATTACATTGGATGCCATTTTGTCACAGGAAAGATTAGCCTCTAGGATGGAACCCAGGTCGGTAATTTCATCTTTCCTTGTGATAATATTGTCACCCACTGTAACCGAGAAGCCGTCGGTCTTGCTGAGTTTGTTATTTGAACCGAAGAGAATGGACTCTGTTTTGCCCATGTGTAATGATAGTTTGTTGTCGGCGAGCCATATGCAGATTTTGCCTAGTTCCGAGCTGAGGGCTTTTTCAACCTGTAACTTGTTCTTGTCAGAGACCAGCAGGGCTGAGTCGTCCGCAAACAGGAACAAGTTGCAGTCACAAGCTGACGACATGTCATTTGCATAAATTAGGAATAGTAGCGGTCTTAGTATGCTTCCTTGTGGACCACCGACGAACCAGAGCACCAGTGGTCCAGCTGCTCTTGCCATGAAACACTTTTAGTATATATTGTTTGGTAGTTTAATATAATGTCTAATCCGCCCGGGCCAATGGGCCGGTAGACGGGCAAAAAGAATTGGGTCTTGCCCTTGGGCCGGATTAGTTTTCTTTACATGTATGTTTGTTTGTTTATTTGTGTGTCCGTTTCCCCCCCACCATAACACCAACCCATGTACAAGGTACCTCTCTCAGACGTGAACACGGGCAGGCTTAGTGTGCCATTATCATATGGATGCCGTGATTATGCACAGTTTGCACAAGTTGAATCACAGAGTGGTAGGATATCTGTTTACTTCATTGTGAGAAGTTTGACATCCCTTTTTATACAGTTCTTGACGTGGTATTTATTGATGTGTGATAAAGTTTCCTTCATTGTGTGAAGTGCTATTTATTAACAATCGATATCGTATGAAGTGCTATTTATTGACAATTGATCGTATGACATGCTATTTATTGACAATTGATATTACTCTCCTTCATTGTGTGAAGTGTCACCAGGTTGCTGTGAATAAAACCCTGCCCGGTCAAGACTGATTGGGGTTCCTGAGCATGAGGTTGAAGTGGGCTTATAATAATGTTGTCCACTCCTTTTTATGTAATAAATATTATGGTTAAATTAACCTACACTCTTGTGTCTTTCTTAAAGCTAGGAACTTAGCAGGTGTAACATTTGGCGTAGTCAGTAGTCCTAGCTAAGTAAGCATTTATCTTTTCATGGGGGAAGCGGATTACATGTTTTTTTCCTTATTTTTGAGCACGTGAAACGGCAAGAGCAGCGGTGGGCCAGGGCCACGCAGCAGAGAGGATCCAGGGCCATTGTGGTCTTCTCATCAGTTCTCATAGGCCATGGAGCCAGACGCGATGGCGCAGCGCATACAGGAGTTGGAGCAGGAGTTGCAGAGACTGCAGCCAGACGTTCAACCAGGAGCTTCGAGCAGCACTGGGGACAATGTGGAGCCAGCTGCAGAGGCTCAAGGGGGAACACGGTTGGTGTACATCCAGCAGAGTGAAAAGGTACCCAAATTCTCGGGCAATCTGGATAACGCAGACTCGCCTACCCTGGAAGAATGGATTGAACTGATTGAGAACCATATCCAGTTAAAATCGTCTGAAAAAGAAAAAGCTAATTGTGTGTATAACCATTTAGAAGGGGCGGCCCGGGTAGAGGTTAAATATCTTCCCAAACAAGAGAGAGACTGTTGGTGGAATAATTCAGATATTGAGAGAAGTGTATGGATGTTCACACTCTCTAATCTCTCTTCAGCGCAGGTTTTTTAACCGCAAACAACGTGAGGGGGAGTCATTGTTGGACTATTCCCATGCCCTTATGTCCCAAATGGATCAGATTGTTCAAACAGACGCACAGGCTAAGCCTAAGTCCCAAAGAGACCTGCGTGACCAATTTTGTGAGGGGGTCAAGGACCATGGTTTGAGTATAAGATTACGAGACAAAATTTGTGTGAACCCTAATTGGAAAATTAGGGATGTACGGAGGGAGGCTGTTGAGTGGACAGCGCAGTGTGAAAAACGGTCATTTAAAAAGGATAATCACTCCCCTCCATTTTCGAATGAAGTCCAGGCACAAGTGTCCTGCGAGCCAATTGAAAATAAATCAAGTTATTCTGAACTGAAAGCCCTCATTGAGGCTCAACAGAGACAATTGGATGTGCTAATGAAAGCATTGCAGCCCTTCAAACAGGAAGGTGGGGCTCAACCTCCATCTAGATTTAGAAGAGCTCCTGCTCCTGATGGAAAGCCTATCTGTTTTCGGTGTGATCAAAGGGGCCATATAGCACGTTACTGCACTGCAGCTCTCCCAAAAACATCCCAGCCCAAAAAGGGACCAGGCCAAGCAGAGGGACGAGAGCCCACTACTACCGAGCAAAGTCATATAAACCCTGAGACTAAGCTTGATTCAGGACGAAATCCATCTGTTATGTCGACACTTGTGAGTGAATGTCCAGTAGTGGAGGTTAAGATGGGGGAAATTGTGGTTCCATCATTATTGGATACTGGGTCCATGGTCACAACGATGACTGAGAGTTTTTTTAAAGAACATTTTGGTCACCTCACCGATGCTCAGTTACGTGAGTGTGCATGGTTAGATCTTCGGGCAGGAAATGGTCTAGAGCTGCCATACCTGGGTTATTTGGAGTTGGACATCACGATTTTGGGAAAATGTATCACGGGCAGGGGTGTCCTGGTAGTCAGAGATGCAGATGACCCTCAAATGCAGCATAAAAAAAGGTTAACCCCGGGAGTACTGGGTATGAATGTAATCAAAGGGTTTTATCAGGAGTTGTTTGTACAGTCTGGCTCTAGTCTTTTTGAGGATCCTAGAGTGACAGAGGCCCCGGAATGGAGACGAGCCCTTAGACACTGCCAAGTGGAGGAGACCATGGCCAATTCCCCTGAGCCCTTCAGAGTCAGAGTGAGAGGTAAGCGGCCATTTTGTGTAGCTGCCGGTACATTAATAATGGTCCCTGTAACATGTCCTAAGGTCCATTCACAGCAGCACATGGAATTATTGGTGGAGCCATTACGGCCAGGTGAGGGGGTACTTCCAGAAGGGCTGTTGGTTTCACCTGCCCTAGTGACAGCTGAAGCAGGGATAACATATGTACCAATCACTAATGTGGGCTACTCTGATGTTTGGCTAACCCCACGCAGGGTCATCGCTACGGTGAGCATGGTAACTATAGTATCAGAACCAGCTCCTCAGGTTGAGTTTTGCAGGGATGTGATTAACAATGAGTGCACAGCATCTGTGTCCCTTCCAGGAACTGAAGCTGGGGGGGGGCTGACTGGGTTTTGCCTAATTCTTTTGAGGGATTAGATGCATCTGAGCAACAACAAGCGGCAGCTTTGATTAATAAATATAACAGTCTGTTTGCAAAAAGTGAAGCTGATTTGGGCTGTACCAATCTGATTCAGCATGAGATCCCCCTGCTAGATGATGCTCCTGTACGGCAGCCGTACCGTCGCATCATCCCGTCTCAATATGATATGGTGAGGGCCCACATAAAACAACTGCTGGACAGCCAGATCATCAGAGAGAGTTGTAGCCCTTATGCATCACCCATTGTCATGGTACAGAAGAAAGACGGCGGAAACCGAATGTGTGTAGACTATCGTCGTCTCAATGCTAAGACTAGGAAAGATGCGTTCCCTTTGCCACGGATTGAGGAGTCATTAGATGGACTGGTGGGAGCTAAATGGTTTTCAACTCTGGACTTAGCCAGTGGCTACAACCAAGTGGAGGTTGTGGAAAAGGATAGGGCAAAGACGGCATTCTGTACTCCATTCGGTCTATTCGAATTTAATAGGATGTCATTTGGATTGTGCAATGCTCCTAGCACTTTTCAACGCCTTATGGAGCGCATGTTCGGAGATTGCCGTTATCAGTCTGTTTTACTGTACCTTGATGATGTGATTGTGTTCTCTTCCTCTGTTCAGCAGCACATAGAGAGGCTGGAGGAAGTTTTTTCTCGGCTACAGAAGCAGGGGCTCAAGGTAAAGGGTTCTAAATGCCATTTCTTTCAGAGGCAAGTGAAATATCTGGGCCATGTAGTTTCGGCTGAGGGAGTACAAGGTAGCAATTGTGAAGGAGTGGCGGACCCCCACTAATCTGGCCGAGCTCAAATCTTTCCTGGGGTTTGCTAGTTACTATCGGCGCTTTATAGCTGGGTTTGCAAAGATGGCTGCTCCTTTAAATCATGCAGCAGCACAATTGTCCCCAGGCATAAAAAAGGGTAAGACTCCCAGGAAGCCACTGGCCCCGGTCTGGACACCAGAGTGTGAAGAGAATTTTGGCCAGATAAAGACGGCGCTGATCTCTGCACCAGTGTTGGCCTATGCAGATTTTCATAGGCCATTTGTGTTACAGATTGATGCTAGTCATGCGGGGTTGGGGGCAGTACTTTGCCAGGAACATGGAGGGAAGCTCAGGCCTGTCGCTTATGCTAGTAGGGCACTTAAACCTACAGAAAAGAACATGCAGAACTATAGCTCTATGAAACTAGAGTTTCTTGCTCTTAAGTGGGCAGTGTCGGAGAAATTCAGAGGGTATCTGTTAGGGGGTTCCTGCACTGTATATACAGATAACAACCCACTTACCCACCTAGACACAGCTAAACTTGGTGCAGTAGAGCAACGATGGGCAGGCGAGCTGGCTCCATTTAACCTTACTTTAAAATATCGTCCTGGGACTAGGAATGGTAATGCGGATGCCTTGTCTCGCCGGTACAGGGAGCCCAGTACGACTGAGGCCTCAGAGGAGGAAGATGTCTGGGAGGAAGGGCTCTTTGGCATCCAGTCTGACATTTCTGTGCTTCCAGGTTGTTCCAAGGAGAGCCTAGCCGTGTTGCAAGAACAAGATCCAGTTATTGGACCACTGTTGGCCTGTTGGAGAAAAGCCAGGCCACCCGATGCAAAGGAGAGGGAGAGGTTTGGCCAGGGTACCAAGGAGCTTGCACGCCAATGGGGGCGCCTGAGAGAGGAAGGGACAGTGCTGTATCGACAGTGTAAATCTCCTGATGGTGGTAAGGAGATCTATCAGCTTGTACTACCACAGTGTTTACATAAAGATGTGCTCACTCAGCTGCATGATAATCATGGGCATCAGGGGGTGGAGCGGACGTTGCAGCTTGCGCGTTCGCGGTGTTACTGGCCAAATATGTACAGGGATGTCGAGAAATGGTGTCTGCAGTGTGGGAGATGTGTGTTGGCTAAAGCTGTACAGCCAAAAATTAAACCAGTTATGGGCAGTCTACAGGCCTCTAGGCCAGTGGTTCCCAACCTTTTTTGAGTACTGTACCACCAAAGCATTTCAAGCCAACCAAAAGTACCACCTACTACGCAATCAATCGTGGTGATGCCCAGGATGTATAATTAATAAATTAATAGTCTATATATTGTGGCAGACCGGCTGTGTGTGTGTGTGTGTGTGTGTGTGTGTGTGTGTGTAGCTAAGGTGAAACCTGGGAGTGGAAGAAGGAGAGAAGTGATGAGGAGAGATAGAGAAGAGGAGATTTTTGTCTTTGTGACCCAATGCGACAATTAATGTGACACTTAAATCATATATTCAATCATAACTAATCATATAAATTATAATAGCCATTGTTTAAAGACTAAAAAAAAGTTAGTAACTCACCAATTAATGTGACACTTGAGCCTGTCATACAAGCTAAGAACAGTTGTGTCTTTACCTTGAAGAGAGAGATTCAGCTGGTTGAGTTTGCTGAAAATGTCAGAGAGGTTTCCCAGCCGAGCTACCCAGTCTGTGTCGTCGAACATCGCCACAAGGGGGTGTGTGTGCTCAGACAGAAATGCCCTCACTTCATTGCGCAGCTCGAACAGCTGCTCGCTGTAACGTCTTCCCTCGGGATAACCGTCGGTGTGAAGCAGGAGCTGTTTATGTTCTGAGTCTGACCCACCGTCTTCACAAAGTGACTGAAACAGTCTATGATTCAAAGGCCTGGACTGTATGAAGTTGATCACTTTTACGGCATCATTCAAAACATAATTTAACTCTGGACGCCGTCTGTGCACACATGAGCAGTATTTCCAATCCAGCTTGTGTTGAGAGAAAAAATTGTCAATAACGTTAAAAACGTCCAGTCCAGTAGTTCTCCCCGTGAGTTTCTTGCAAAACAGAATGTGCTCGTTCATCTCCAAAGTGTCTTTGTAACGCACAAACGCAATCAGTTGTGCTTCCCCACTGACATCCGTCTATTCATCCAACTGCAAAGCGAACATAATTTATATGCTTTACATTGTTTCTGGATGAACCATCTCGACTCAGCCATTGATCCATAATGATTTTTATCTCAATAAACACCAGCGCTTCAATGAATACCTGACAGCTGACAGACAGTCCGGCGCCGGCGGGCGGGAAGCTGAACTCAGCGCCAATAATAATATAATTATAGCCAGCAAATGATTACTTAATTTGAATGCCCCCAATTTTGGTTACATTATTACAGATTATGCATTATTCATTATGTGGGTACAGTTTTCCTGTACAATTTCTAATAATTTTTTATTTATTTTTTTTTACTTTTCAAAATCTTTTCACGTACCACCTGGGGACCACCCACGTACCACTAGTGGTACGCGTACCACCGGTTGGGAAACACTGCTCTAGGCCACATGAAATCCTGGCTATAGATTTCACCATGTTGGAACTAGCTTCAAATGGAAGAGAAAATGTGCTGGTCTTAACAGATGTGTTTTCCAAATACACCCAGGCCATTCCCACTAAAGATCAGCGGGCCAGTACCGTAGCTGATGTTCTGGTTAAACAGTGGTTTAATTTGTTTGGTCCTCCTGAACGTATCCATTCAGATCAAGGAAGAAACTTTGAGAGTGGGTTGGTCAGGCAGTTATGCAAGGTCTACAAGATTCGCAAGTCTCGTACTACCCCTTACCACCCTCAGGGAAATGGTCAGTGTGAAAGATATAATCGCACATTACATGATTTGTTGCGCACACTGCCCCCAGACCAGAAGAGATATTGGCCGCGGCACCTTCCTCAGTTAACCTATGCCTAGAACACCACCGTGCATCAGTCCACTGGCATGACTCCCTACTTTTTAATGTTTGGCCGGGAGCCCCGACTCCCTGTGGATTTTTTGCTAGGGGAGGGGTTAGAGGAGGCAGAGCAGGGTCTAGAGGACTGGGTAAAGGAGCACCAGGAGTCACTGGAGGGAGCGTATAGCCATGTACGACAGCGCCTGGCTACAAGGAGAGAGTACAGAGATAAGAAACAGGAAGAGCAAGTGAGAGATCCATTTATAGGGGAGGGAGACCTTGTATATGTCCGTAACCATGGGGTGAAGGGTCGTAACAAGATTCAGGATGTCTGGGAACCGACCCCTTACCAGGTGGTACAGTGCCCCGCAGAACGTGGTGTAGTCTACTCCATCACCCCTGCAGTTCAGGATGGTCCGGTACGGCATGTCCACCGGACTGAGATGAGAGGTATGCCCATAGGTGGGTTGAGGCCTGATACAGGCCATGATTTGGGGGAAGAGCAGGAGGAGCAGGGGGATGGAGGAGACAATGGGGTGGAGGATACAGATGTTACATTGACCGAAGGACGGCCGTTGGAGTCATATAGTGAGGGGTCAATGTCAGAATCCGAGCTTGGTCCAGAGGATGATGTGTTGGAAGGAGGGGATGGTGACTTGGAGACAGATTTCCCAGTGGTGGTGGAAGGCCTCAGGAAGTC
Organism: Notolepis coatsorum; assembly: GCF_963971535.1. Taxonomy (NCBI): domain Eukaryota; kingdom Metazoa; phylum Chordata; class Actinopteri; order Aulopiformes; family Paralepididae; genus Notolepis; species Notolepis coatsorum. The sequence continues at coordinate 161,100,528 of NC_140170.1, read as the reverse complement.
TAATAGGAGTACTGCAGGCAAACACGATAATCCGTTTAGACTCCCTAAATCTGCAGTTTAAGGTTTTCCCCAAGTAGTAGATTGTATTGGTATATCGTCGGGACGCAGATACATTTGGAGGGGGTGTATGTGACGGGTGGCATTAATGAGAAAGGAGGAGGGGCCTCAATGAGCCAGGTTCCGTTATAGGGGGCTACCTGCGGGAGGAACGTTAGTTGGAATTGTTTGTTGCGGCCGGTGCAGTGAGGTAGGTGCACACCTCACTCCGGAATGCAGGAACAAGCATTACACGCTAAGATCACTTGCCTGGTTCCCAGCGGGATTGAAAGTAGTCGGTAGGATTATAGGACCACCGACGAACCAGAGCACCAGTGGTCCAGCTGCTCTTGCCGTGAAACACTTTTAGTATATATTGTTTGGTAGTTTAATATAATGTCTAATCCGCCCGGGCCAATGGGCCGGTAGATGGGCAAAAAGAATTGGGTCTTGCCCTTGGGCCGGATTCGTTTTCTTTACATGTATGTTTGTTTGTTTATTTGTGTGTCCGTTTCCCCCCCACCATAACACCAACCCATGTACAAGGTACCTCTCTCAGACGTGAACACGGGCAGGCTTAGTGTGCCATTATCATATGGATGCCGTGATTATGCACAGTTTGCACAAGTTGAATCACAGAGTGGTAGGATATCTGTTTACTTCATTGTGAGAAGTTTGACATCCCTTTTTATACAGTTCTTGACGTGGTATTTATTGATGTGTGATAAAGTTTCCTTCATTTTGTGAAGTGCTATTTATTAACAATCGATATCGTATGAAGTGCTATTTATTGACAATTGATCGTATGACATGCTATTTATTGACAATTGATATTACTCTCCTTCATTGTGTGAAGTGTCACCAGGTTGCTGTGAATAAAACCCTGCCCGGTCAAGACTGATTGGGGTTCCTGAGCATGAGGTTGAAGTGGGCTTATAATAATGTTGTCCACTCCTTTTATGTAATAAATATTATGGTTAAATTAACCTACACTCTTGTGTCTTTCTTAAAGCTAAGAACTTAGCGGGTGTAACATATATATTTAGATTCTAGTGTTTATTGTAACCATATTTATTGTAATGTATAATATAACTGATATTCAGGTCATATTACAGACCCTCATCTGCACCTTTGATCACACTGCCTACTTGCTCATATGCTTATATTCAGAGTTAATTATATTGTTTACACTGCCTATTTTTACCTTTCTACTGTACTATAATATTTATTGCCTGTATTTATGTCTTACTATTACCATGCCGGGCAGCGTGTCTTTTACCAACAAACTTGCAGTTCCGTGTTCGGGTTCTGCGATCTGATTGGCCACTGACGTACGCTCTCTCTACGCCCAAACAGCGCGTTACGCTAGTTCTGCCTCTAACCTCTAACAGCCTGCAGCCTGCTAGCATTATCGATTTCATATCAATCGAAATAACGTATTGTTTTCATCTCTCTATATTAACATGATTCCATCAACACAACATAAATGTTCAAAACACGACAAGACAGTTTGCATCACTTCCCACGGTTCTCTGCACTTATTCTACCGGTAGTGCGGTAGTTGTTGCCACGGTATTGGGTCTTTGGGTGACCAGACCACCGCCCCGCGAGCCCCGCAAGACTTATTTCCTGTGCGCCTAAAATTCTACCTGGTCTCGTCCCATGGGGCTCGCAGGACGGTGGTCTGGGGCTCGCGGGACGTGGTCTGGGGCTCGCGGGGCGGTGGTCTGGGGCTCGCAGGACGGTCCACACACCGCTATCAGTGTTCTTCTTCCCCGCCAATGAAGTATTCACCCAAAGACCCAATACCGTGGCAACAACTACCGCACTACCGGTAGAATAAGTGCAGAGAACCGTGGGAAGTGATGCAAACTGTCTTGTCGTGTTTTGAACATTTATGTTATGAAATCGATAATGCTAGCAGGCTGCAGGCTGTTAGAGGTTAGAGGCAGAACTAGCGTAACGCGCTGTTTGGGCGTAGAGAGAGCGTACGTCAGTGGCCAATCAGATCGCAGAACCCGAGCGCGGAACTGCAAGTTTGTTGCCCATACCTGTACCCCCCCCCCCGCCCCCATACTGCTATAATGCCTAAATTCCCCCAAGGGGATCAGTAAAGGAATATCTGATCTCATCTTATCTCTTTCCAGTGCGTACAACAAGCAATGGGCAGAAGCCCAAGTGGAGCTGAGCAGTCTGCTGACTCAGGAGCTCCCTGTCGAGCCCCCTCGTCCAGAAAAGGACCGGGTGGTGTTCGTCCAGCGCGTGGCCACCCTCTACGTACGTTACATTCAAATCTTCCGGCAGCTGGAGGAGGCCTACGACCAGGTGGTCCACCCCCAGAAGAGACGCGTGATCCGGGGGGTCCTGGAGGGCGTGATGGGGAGAGTGCTGGAGCTCAAGCACGAGATGGTGGAGAAAGAGTTCTCGGAGTACCACTACCTGGATGATGTGGTCCAGGATCTGAAACTCACACCTGTGAGTCTCAGCAGTCAATAATAATAATAATACACTTTATTTGTATAGCACCTTTCATACAAGAAGTGCTTCACAGCAGTAAAAAAAAGACATAGGCAAAAATGTGCACAAAATTGGCAGATCAAGAGCAATGCATGTGTGACCCGTGTGATCTCGCTCTGCATTGTGTTTCGATTCGACCCCTGTTAAGGGATCGCCCTGAGTGGGAGTTGAACCCCGGCCTCGCGCGCCGCGGGCGGCATCACAGACCACCGTACCAAGAGGTGAATTCACTTTTTTTTTTTTTTTTTTTGGTCTTTTCGACCTCCATTTTCCTCCGATTTTCTCCCATCCCAATGTTAGTCGTATGCCAATTCCCAGTCCCTTCCTGGTCGCTGCGCACTTACCCCCCACAGTCAGATCATCTGGGAGAGTGGAGGCTACCACGTGCTTCCTCCGACACACGTCCAGCCAATCACCGCTTCTTTTCACCTGGCAGCGCGGATTCTCATTGAGAGGGCATAGCGTGTGGGAGGACCACACTATCCCCCTCAAGTCCAATCCGCGCTTAGCAGGCGCCCCGACCGAACTGTAGGAGTCGCTGTTTACAACGACCCGGACCCACCCCGCCAGCTTCTCCCACCCTCTAATACAGCCAATTGTATTAGTGCAGACGGCCAGCCAAGCTGGTGACAACCCCGGAGCTGTGAGCTGGATTCGAACAGGCGAATCCAGCTCACAGCTCCGGGGCTGGTGACGAACGCAATCTCCGCTCGGCCACCTAACCGCCTGAGGTGAATTCACTTCTAAGTACTGGGTCTGGATGCCTCTGGGGAGTGAGTTTACTTGCAGTACCGCTTAACGTCCACAGCCACTTCACTATACAAGTCCCTCGTGACTGTGGATAGACATGCGGTACCTCCGTTACACATGAAGTGCAGACATAAAACAAGTATACAATGAGCATAAAATAGACAGCAGCAAAATAGACAAATTCAAGGTAAGGCATAGAACATTAAATCACATAGTTTTTCACATTAGGATCTAACATCTTAATAGGCCTCTTTGTTTATGGTTTAATTATCACTGATAGGCCTACTCATAATATAGACAATTACATTAAAAAAAAATTTAATTATGTTTTTGGTAGATTTTTATTTGTTTGTACTACCGGGCAGTCCGGTAGAGGGAGAGAGAGAGGAAGAACGGGAGACAGAGCGGGGGGAAGACATTCGGCAAAGGACGCCGGGTCCGGGATTTGAACCCCAGTCAGCCGCTTTGCGATGCAGTGCGTTACATGGGTCGCCACTTGGGTGCACAACAATTAACATTTTTAATAAAAGAGTAAAATATAATAGACAAGAGTAAAATAGTGCAGTGCAATAAAATAGTTAGTAAAATAGAATAGACAGAATAAAATAATGCAATAGTGCAGTGCCCACGCTTTACAGAACAGTTTAAACAATTACAATTACTGTTTAAACAGTTTAAAACCCAGTCTTTCATAGTTTAAAACCTGATCTACTTACAGTATTTCCTCCTGTTTGATACCCACACAGTTTAAAACCTGACAGTCTTTCTTGCTTGATACCCACACAGCCCAAAACCTGACAGTCTTTCCTCCTGTTTGATACCAGATAGTCTCCTGTTTGATACCCACACAGTTTAACAATCAACATAAATATTTAATTTAATTTAAACCTTTATTTAAACTCGAAAGGCAACTGAGGTTTCCCTCATTTACAGTCACGTCGAGTGTACATACAGAAATAAGCAAAGAAAAGGGCATATAAAATCACACAGCACATAAAATCATAACAATAAGACAACACGGCGAGTAAGGATAAAAGTAGTAAGGATAACAAATCTATTAAAACACATACAACTTGATTGACAAAGGTTGGAGATCAAGGTTTTAAACTCTGCACCAGAGGGGAGAATCTCAAGCTTTAAGGACTGTTGGAGTTCATTCCATGAGCTAGGGGCATCATAGCAAAATGCATATTTACCCTGTTTACGAGCAAACTGGACCTTAAGGACCAGCCAGTCACTAGAATGGGATCCATAGGTACCAACATTCCATTCCAATAATGATTTTGTATAAGGAGGTAGCTTACCAAAAATGGCCTTAAAAATGAACAAATACCAGTGTTTTTTTGCGCCTCTCCATCAGAGAGGACCAACCAACCTTCTTATAAAGGACACAGGGATGAGTGTTGTATCTATCATTATCTGTATGTCATGTATGTCATATATGTTATGATGAATTGAAAATGGGGGACCCTGATGTAAACAAGACGAAAGCCTTTCTCTGGTCTGCATCCCCTTAACAATTGTATTGTACCCATTCTGCAATCTGTTAATACAATTTTAAATCAATCAATCAATTAGTGATGAATCTGAGGGCAGAATAATATACAGAGTCCAGGGATTTAAATATCATAAAGGTGCTGTCTTGGGGGCAGAAGTGACCAGCAGTCCCCGTTCACTTAACATACTTCATAACCAGGCAGGGACTGTAAAGGTTGGCTCATGGTAATGCCCTTCCCCAAAAAAGAAGGAATGCTATATAGATTCTTCAATCGCCACGAAACCATGAGAGCTGTTGTCTTTGATTTCCCCTTATAGGCAGACATAGAGATCCCTATCCCTCGCTATTTCATCAGTGAACGCAGCGAAATGCTACAGGAGCGAAGGGCGATGTTAAAGGACATCCTCAACAGGATGGAAGGTACTCCAGAGAGACCCCAAGTGAGTTCTACACTGGCTACAGTTCAGTCGAGGGAAAAAACAACATACTGTACTTGATCATGTTATTTACTATTTACTTGGTCATTCATTCAAAAATAAGATTACAGTATTTTTACAGTATAATCTACATCAGGGGTTCTCAAATTTCTTTTTATACCACACCCCCATTTTATTTAGGATTCTTTTTGGCGACCCCACACTTAAGGTATCGTGTCATTTCAATGTGGAATTAAGGAATATCAAAATAAAAGCACATGTTTTTGACTTTGATCATGCATATTTATTAGACAATTATATTACAGCACTATGTTATCAATACAAATTTATAAAACGAGGCATATTTAGCCAAAATATGTTGCCAGAACATACAAAAATATATAAAAAAATGTATTTCTTGTATTAAAGAAAATTACTTGCCAATGCGCTGTCACCTACCCACGACCCCACTTTGGGTCGCGACCCGTAGTTTGAGAACCACTGATCTACATATTACTACAGTATCAGTTTACCACTTCTTCTATTGTCCCTGTCAGTCTGTAGCATTAACAATGGACCTGGAGGAGGCGGTTAGGATCATCCAGGTAGCAGAGAGAGCTCGCCAGGGGCGCACCAGGGCCATGTTCATGAAGGAGATCCACAGGGGAAAGGAGAGGCAGAGCTGGGACCGTGACAGGGATCTGGGGGCAGCTGCTATTGACTCGGCTGTGGTCTGCATCCAGAAGGTACTGTGTGCACCGTGCTCATCAGGGGGGGTAGTGTAGCTACATCACTATGTACATTACCCCTCCCTCCCCCCCTCCCTCCCTCCCTCCCTCCCTCCCTCCCTCCCTCCCTCCCCCCCTCCCTCCCTCCCTCCCTCCCTCCCTCCCTCCCTCCCTCCCTCCCTCCCTCCCTCCCTCCCTCCCTCCCTCCGCCCCTCCCTCCCTCCCTCCCTCCCTCCCTCCCTCCCTCCCTCCCTCCGCCCCTCCCTCCCTCCCTCCCTCCCTCCCTCCCTCCCCCCTCCCTCCCTCCCTCCCTCCCTCCCTCCCTCCCTCCCTAGATACAGATAATCACATGGTTTCATAGACATGAGCTCTGAGATGTACAACTTCTCATTGTACGAGATACAAATGATGACAAATGAAGACTTCATTCTCAGGTGTGGAAAGGCTACATACAGAGGAAGAGGACCTTAAAGGAACGTGAGGAAGAGCTGATATTTCTGGGCATGGTGAGTTAAACAGACGTGACACTGGTTGTCTCTGGTGAGTTAAACAGACGTGACACTGGTTGTGTCTGGTGAGTTAAACAGACGTGACACTGGTTGTCTCTGGTGAGTTAAACAGACGTGACACTGGTTGTGTCTGGTGAGTTAAACAGACATGACACTGGTTGTCTCTGGTGAGTTAAACAGACGTGACACTGGTTGTGTCTGGTGAGTTAAACAGACGTGACACTGGTTGTCTCTGGTGAGTTAAACAGACGTGACACTGGTTGTGTCTGGTGAGTTAAACAGACGTGACACTGGTTGTCTCTGGTGAGTTAAACAGACGTGACACTGGTTGTCTCTGGTGAGTTAAACAGACGTGACACTGGTTGTCTCTGGTGAGTTAAACAGACATGACACTGGTTGTCTCTGGTGAGTTAAACAGACGTGACACTGGTTGTCTCTGGTGAGTTAAACAGACGTGACACTGGTTGTGTCTGGTGAGTTAAACAGACGTGACACTGGTTGTCTCTGGTGAGTTAAACAGACGTGACACTGGTTGTCTCTGGTGAGTTAAACAGACGTGACACTGGTTGTCTCTGGTGAGTTAAACAGACGTGACACTGGTTGTGTCTGGTGAGTTAAACAGACGTGACACTGGTTGTGTCTGGTGAGTTAAACAGACGTGACACTGGTTGTGTCTGGTGAGTTAAACAGACGTGACACTGGTTGTCTCTGGTGAGTTAAACAGACGTGACACTGGTTGTGTCTGGTGAGTTAAACAGACATGACACTGGTTGTCTCTGGTGAGTTAAACAGACATGACACTGGTTGTCTCTGGTGAGTTAAACAGACATGACACTGGTTGTCTCTGGTGAGTTAAACAGACGTGACACTGGTTGTGTCTGGTGAGTTAAACAGACGTGACACTGGTTGTCTCTGGTGAGTTAAACAGACGTGACACTGGTTGTCTCTGGTGAGTTAAACAGACACGACACTGGTTGTGTCTGGTGAGTTAAACAGACGTGACACTGGTTGTGTCTGGTGAGTTAAACAGACGTGACACTGGTTGTCTCTGGTGAGTTAAACAGACGTGACACTGGTTGTCTCTGGTGAGTTAAACAGACGTGACACTGGTTGTGTCTGGTGAGTTAAACAGACGTGACACTGGTTGTCTCTGGTGAGTTAAACAGACGTGACACTGGTTGTGTCTGGTGAGTTAAACAGACGTGACGCTGGTTGTCTCTGGTGAGTTAAACAGACATGACACTGGTTGTCTCTGGTGAGTTAAACAGACGTGACACTGGTTGTGTCTGGTGAGTTAAACAGACGTGACACTGGTTGTGTCTGGTGAGTTAAACAGACGTGACACTGGTTGTCTCTGGTGAGTTAAACAGACGTGACACTGGTTGTGTCTGGTGAGTTAAACAGACATGACGCTGGTTGTGTCTGGTGAGTTAAACAGACGTGACACTGGTTGTCTCTGGTGAGTTAAACAGACATGACACTGGTTGTCTCTGGTGAGTTAAACAGACGTGACACTGGTTGTGTCTGGTGAGTTAAACAGACGTGACACTGGTTGTCTCTGGTGAGTTAAACAGACGTGACACTGGTTGTGTCTGGTGAGTTAAACAGACACGACACTGGTTGTGTCTGGTGAGTTAAACAGACGTGACGCTGGTTGTGTCTGGTGAGTTAAACAGACGTGACACTGGTTGTCTCTGGTGAGTTAAACAGACATGACACTGGTTGTGTCTGGTGAGTTAAACAGACGTGACACTGGTTGTCTCTGGTGAGTTAAACAGACGTGACACTGGTTGTCTCTGGTGAGTTAAACAGACGTGACACTGGTTGTCTCTGGTGAGTTAAACAGACGTGACACTGGTTGTGTCTGGTGAGTTAAACAGACGTGACACTGGTTGTGTCTGGTGAGTTAAACAGACGTGACACTGGTTGTGTCTGGTGAGTTAAACAGACGTGACACTGGTTGTCTCTGGTGAGTTAAACAGACGTGACACTGGTTGTGTCTGGTGAGTTAAACAGACGTGACACTGGTTGTGTCTGGTGAGTTAAACAGACACGACACTGGTTGTGTCTGGTGAGTTAAACAGACGTGACACTGGTTGTCTCTGGTGAGTTAAACAGACGTGACACTGGTTGTGTCTGGTGAGTTAAACAGACGTGACGCTGGTTGTCTCTGGTGAGTTAAACAGACATGACACTGGTTGTCTCTGGTGAGTTAAACAGACGTGACACTGGTTGTGTCTGGTGAGTTAAACAGACGTGACACTGGTTGTGTCTGGTGAGTTAAACAGACGTGACACTGGTTGTCTCTGGTGAGTTAAACAGACGTGACACTGGTTGTGTCTGGTGAGTTAAACAGACATGACGCTGGTTGTGTCTGGTGAGTTAAACAGACGTGACACTGGTTGTCTCTGGTGAGTTAAACAGACATGACACTGGTTGTCTCTGGTGAGTTAAACAGACGTGACACTGGTTGTGTCTGGTGAGTTAAACAGACGTGACACTGGTTGTCTCTGGTGAGTTAAACAGACGTGACACTGGTTGTGTCTGGTGAGTTAAACAGACACGACACTGGTTGTCTCTGGGCGTGGTCAACGTAGACTCACAAAGTTCTTTAAAAAACATAAATGTATGTTTTTGCATAGTATAGTTAGTATAGTTACATATAGCATAAATGTATATTGTATAGCATATTGTATAGTAGTGTATATAGGACTCATTACCTTTCATTCGTAAGCTTAGCATTGTATAGTATTTTATATTAGTACCTTTTATCATGTCTATTTATTATCTATTTTATTTGTATTTCTTTGCACAATCAAGGCGGGCATGGCCACCTTCATTTCACTACATGTCTCGTGTATGTATGTGACGAATAAATCTCTTAAATAAATCTCTTGAAGTTCCATCAACACGCAGTCTTGCACTCTCCATCATTTGTATACATTGTTAGACAGACACTGTATCCTAGAGACGCTGTATGAATGTCTTCTCTCAGGCTTTGGACCCAAAGCAGCAGCAGCCCGCCCCTGCCACCACCTCCGCCCAGGCTACCAAAGCTCGCAGACGGAGTAAACAGGGAGAGAACGAGGAGGAATACCAGGAGTCCATGGTGGCCATCACCAGAAACCTGCAAGATGTGGAGGGGCCGGACATGAAGGAGACCATGCAAGAGCAGATCCGGCAGTGGTTCTTTGCATGTCGGTAAGATCGTACAGAGAGGTTAACAGAGGCCGACCAGTGACCGAAAGGTTTCTGGTTTGAATCCCAGGCACTGGCAGAATGATGAGTCAGTGACTGAAGGGTGGCTGGTGACCACAGTCTGCCTACGTGCCCTTGAGCAAAAGGCTCCAGGGGAACTGCAACTGTGGGGCGACCCCCTGTGTGCTCTGACATCTCGTGAAATACACAAGTGTAAGTTACCATGTGTATCTAGGAGGGATATATGCAGAATAAATACACTGCAATTGCCTTATGGACATTGACAATAAAAAAAAAATGTAGTCCAAGTTCAAGTTTCTTTAATAGTTGTCATACAGAATACTTTTATACAAAATGCTTCTTTCTGTTACGCTCCAGAGACTGTGCTAGACAAAAGATAAGTATGAAATAAAATAGTATAGCATGTAAAAAATAGAAGTCACGTACGTAGACACAGTGTTCAGTATATACATGCAGAATAGAAGTAACTGAGTTACCATACAATATACAATATACTATGCAATATACTAATATACAATATACTATATAGTGCAAAGCAGAAATGGGATGAGGTACAATTTAGGTACAATTTACAGTAAGGTGTACTGAGGTATGGGTTGTAGTGCAAAGCCTTTACCAATAAATATAAAGTGTGTTTAGGTGTTCTAAAGTGTGGAGAGTGGGTGCTGCAGTGTGTTGTTTGTTTAAAGTGAGTGTGTGCGTGTGGATGTTGTTATGGTTTGACACCGACCCCAAACGCTAACGACACAAAGAGAGTTGTTTCAGAGTTGCCAAAAACTAGGGCTTGTTTTATTTCACAAAATAGCAGCAAGAACTTGGTTGAAAACAAACAAAGACTGGGATACAAGCATTAGAAGAATGTTGCTGCTCTGCAGCTTCTCCCGGGAAGGTTCGTCTGAGGAATCTGACAGTGACGTCAGAGCCGCTCTGCAGAATCCTCTCTGCAGCTCTCCGAGGTGGTAACGGGACAGAGAGAGAGAGAGAGAGAGAGCGGGTTAGCTCAGAGTACAGTTGGGAACAGAACAGGTGACAGGAGAAGTGACTTGTCCCAAAACAGGTAATCCAAGTGACTGAATCTTCGGTGTAAATACACACTGTGAGCAATGTCCCAACAACAATCCAAGTGATAGAATCTTCGGTGCGAATACACACAGTGAGCGATGTCCCAATAATAATCCAAGTGATAATATCTTCGGTGTGAATACACACAGTGAGCAAAGTTCAAGCAAATATTATCCCAAATGAACAATCCAAAAAGCAGGCACAGGGTGAGTGACAGACTGAACAAAAAGCAGGATCTCTTCAGTGTCTACACACACGAAAAACGATAGGGACAAAAGACTGTCTTGCAAAACTCACCCAGGCGCTGTGCGTAAAGAGAGCAGGATCAAACAGGGCGAGCGCGTCGTTACGGGGAACGGGTTGTCCAAGCGGAATACTTCTTGAGTGTCCTGGGAGGCAAAGCACAGGGAAAACAGCAGGCAAGGAAGGAACGGCAAATGCTGATAATATATCAAAACGATCCAACAACACTTGATGGGGAATCGGGGTATATATAATCAAAAGGAATGCTTAATGACAAGCTGTGACAGCTGCGGGATGAGATTGACAAGCGTGTGGTTGGGGAAGCACCAATCAAACGGCGTCTACAGGAAGAAGCGTGTGAAGAGGAGAATGCAATTAATTAACTGAAAACTTAAAGGAACAGAGCGAGTAGGCTTAAAGGAACAGAGCGAGTAGGTGAGCAGCGGACAAAACCTCACAGTACCCCCCCCTCCACGGGAGCCACCCGGCGACCAGGCCGACCTGGCTCGTCCGGATGGGCACGATGGAAGTCCGTGATCAGGCCGGGATCCACGATGAGCTGTCGGGAGACCCAGCTCCGCTCCTCCGGGCCGTAACCCTCCCAGTCCACCAGGTACTGGAACCCCCGACCCCGCCGTCGAACGCCCATCAACCGGCGGACCTGCCACTGGGGGTGACCATCCACCATCTCGGGAGGCGGAGGATCAGGAGCTGGAGGCATCAGGGGACTGAGGGAGACAGGCTTAACCCGGGAGACATGGAAAACGGGGTGAATGTGCATGGACGCAGGATGTTTCAGACGCAGAGCCGCCGGACTGAGTACCTTCAGAACCTCGAAAGGTCCGACGAAACGGGGGTTAAGCTTCTTGGCCGAGGACCGAAGCGGGAGGTCCTTCGCGGAAAGCCACACCCTCTGCCCAGGGTGGTAAGTCGGCGCAGGAACCCGGCGCCGGTCGGCCCCACGACAGGCGCGCTCAGATGTCCGGAGCAGCGCGGTCCTGGTGATCTCCCAGACCCGTCGGCAGCGGTCGAGGTGGACCTGCACGGAGGGAACTGCCACCTCCGTCTCCTGTGCGGGGAAAAGATGGGGTTGGTAGCCCAGGGAAACCTCAAATGGTGAGAGGCCGGTGGCGGAACTGACCATGGAGTTGATGGAGTACTCGACCCAGGGAAGGAAACGGCTCCAGGAAGCTGGTCTCTCGGCTGCCACACACACCGAAGAGCAGACTCCACGCTCTGGTTCATCCTCTCCGTTTGTCCGTTAGTCTGGGGATGATAACCAGAGGAAAGACTGACCGTCGCCCCCAATTCCTTGCAAAAAGCCCGCCATACCTGGGAGGTGAACTGGGGCCCCCGGTCAGAGACGATGTCCTGGGGAAAACCATGAAGGCGGAACACGTGGTGAGTCAGGAGGTCCGCCGTCTCGGCCGCCGAGGGAAGCTTGGAAAGGGCCACGAGGTGAACCCCCTTGCTGAATCGATCCACCACGGTCAGAAGGCAAGTGTTTCCCTGGGAGGAGGGAAGACCTGTGACGAAGTCTAGCGCCACATGTGACCAAGGACGGCTCGGAACGGGAAGTGGCTGTAACAGCCCGGAGGGTGCCTGGTGCGAGGCCTTGCTGCGGGCACAGACCGCGCAGGCCAATACGAACTCCTTGACGTCGTTCCGCATGGTGGGCCACCAGAAACGACGAGCCAGGAAGGAGAACGTGCGATGAACGCCCGGGTGGCAGGCGAACCGGCTGGTATCGCCCCACAGCAGCACCCGGGACCGGACAGAGTCGGGGACGAAGAGACGATGAATCGGAACGTTGCTTGGAGCACGCTGGAAGCGTAGGGCACGTCTAACCACCCCCTCGATGCCCAAGGTGATGGCTCCAACCACCCTGGCCTCCGGGAGGATGGGAGTCGGGTCCTCAGAGGGTGGAGCCCCCTTGGAGTGTAACCGGGACAGGGAGTCGGCCTTCGTGTTGCGGGAACCAGGACGAAAAGTCAGCGAGAAGTCGAACCGACTGAGGAAGCTGGCCCATCTCGCCTGCCGACCGTTGAGGCGCTTGGAAGCGCGGATGAACGTCAGGTTCTTGTGGTCCGTCCAGATGGTAAATGGCTCCTCGGCCCCCTCAAGCCAATGACGCCACTCCTCCAAAGCAGCCACGACCGCCAGCAGCTCCCGATTGCCGGTGTTGTAGTTCCTCTCGGCAGGGAGGAACCGACGCGAGTAGAAGGCGCAAGGATGTACCTTCTGGTCCGTTGCCGAACGCTGGGATAAGACAGCCCCCAGTCCAGTATCCGAGGCGTCCACCTCAACGATGAACTGTCTCTTGGGGTCAGGGTGGAGCAAGATCGGGGCGGAAGTGAACCTCTTCTTGAGGGAGCGGAACGCAGCACATGCCGCTGGGGACCAGTCGAACGGCAGGGCGGGATAGGTCAGTCAGGTAAGTGGCTCCGCCACTTGACTGTAGTTCCGGATGAACCTTCTGTAGAAGTTGGCGAACCCGAGGAAACTCTGTAACTCCTTCCGAGTGGTGGGTTCAGGCCATTCCTCCACAGCTTGGATCTTGCGAGGATCCGCTCGGGTCAAGCCCTTCTCCACGATGAAGCCCAGGTAGTCGACGGAGTCGGAGTGGAAACGGCACTTCTCCGCCTTGACGAAGAGCCGATTGTGGAGGAGGCGCTCCAGCACACGGCGGACATGCTGGATGTGCTCCTCGAGGGTCTTGGAGAAGATGAGGATGTCGTCCAGGTACACCACCACAAACACCTCCAGCATGTCACGAAGGACGTCGTTCATGAGCGCCTGGAATACCGCCGGGGCGTTGGTGAGGCCGAACGGCATCACCAGGTACTCGTAGTGGCCCCTGGGGGTCTTGAAGGCGGTCTTCCATTCATCGCCCTCACGGATACGGACAAGATGGTAGGCACTCCGGAGGTCCAGCTTGGTAAAGACGGTAGCCTGGGTGAGAGGTTCGAAGGTGGAGTTCATGAGAGGAAGAGGGTACTTGTTCTTGATGGTGATCTCGTTGAGCTGGCGATAGTCGATGCAGGGTCGAAGGTCCCCGTCCTTCTTCCCAACAAAGAAGAAACCGGCCGCCACCGGGGAGGAGGAAGGCCGAATGAGTCCTGCTTCCAAGGACTCAGAGATGTACTGATCCATCGCCTTCTTCTCCGGAACGGTCAGACTGTAGAGGCGGCTGCCGGGAAGGGGAGCCCCTTGGCGGAGGTCGATGGCGCAGTCGTAAGGACGGTGGGGTGGAAGGGCCTGAGCCCTGGACTTACTGAAAACCTCCAAGAGGTCGTGGTACTCGGGGGGTATGGATGAAGAGTCCGGAGGCGACTCACCAGCGGGCCTCCGGGGCGGGGGACAGGACGCCGCCTGTAGACACTGGGCGTGACAGGAGGAGCTCCAGCCCTTGATGGTACCGGAGGACCAGGCTATGTGGGGCTCGTGCAGCGCGAGCCAGGGCCTACCCAGGACCACCGGGACAAGAGGGGATCGGGTGATAAGGAACTGGATTCTCTCTACGTGGTTCCCAGCGATGGTCAGCACGACTGGGCAGGTGCGTTGAGAGATGTCGGCCAGGCGGTGTTGGTCCAATGCGAAGATCTCCAAAGGCCTCACTAGGTCCTCAAGTGGAATGTTGGCCCGGGTAGCAAACTCGAAGTCGAGGAAACTCTCGTCTGCCCCAGAGTCGATGAGTGCCTCCACCGTGGCCCGTTGGTCCGCCCAGGCCAGGGTGACGCTCATCAGATGGCCAGGTGGTGCGCGGCTCTGGGAATGAGAAAAACAGCTCACCAGGATTTCCCGGGGTCTCGGCGAGCCTGGTCTTTTGGCCGGGTGGGGCAGTTGGCGATTCGGTGTCCCTCCCGACCGCAGTAGAGGCAGAGACCGGACCTGTACCTCGCCTCACGTTCAGCCTGGCTCAGATGAGAGCGTCCCAGCTGCATGGGTTCCTCCTCGCGAACCGAACGGGAGGGTAAGCTACCACCAGTCGTGTTGAGGGCAGGGCGACCAGCAGTAACGTCATGAGTACGGGGGATCCGGAGTCCCTCAGGAGGTACCTGTCGGGTCCTCTCACGCCTTCTCTCCTGGAGGCGTCCGTCGATGCGAATGGCGAGGCTGAACAGGTCCTCGAGGGAGTCAGGCTCCTCCCGGGTCGCGAGCTGGTCCCTGACTGCGTCACTGAGCCCCCTCATGAAGGTTAGGCGAAGTGCTGGGTCGTTCCAACCACTCTCCACCGCCGCCAGTCGAAACTCCAGGACGTAGTCTGTTACCCCGCCGCTCCCCTGTCGGAAGGTACCCAACCGGGCTCCAGGGTCCAGACCACGGGCTGGATGGTGGAACACCCTGCGGAGCTCAGCCACGAAGTCTGGATAGGAGAAACAAAAATCTGCATCCATTGCCCAGGAGGAAGTGACCCACTGGGCTGCCCGGCCTGAGAGCAAGTTTGTCATATAGGCCACTCGGGCTCCTTCTGAAGTGAATCGACTGGGTTGATGACGGAAAACCAACTCACATTGCATGATGAATGTGGCACACTCCTCGGGATTGCCGTCGAACAGCCGTGGGACGGAGAGACGGGGTTCCCGAGGTGCGGGATCGGGAAGCGCGGGGCCTGCTGGGGCTGCGGGGGATGCTCCTGCCAATGCTCCTGAAGGAAGTGGGGGTACAAGTAAAGCGTTAACGGTGTCGCTCAGCGTGTGAAGATGAAGGAGTATACTTGACTGTTGTCCTGCCAGAGCGGCCAGGGACCCTTGAATAGGCTGGACCTGTTCCCTGAGTTCATGCACCGCAGCCGCAGCCCTCTCTAGTTGGTGACTGTGATCCTTGGTCAACTCGATCTGACCAGCTAGTGCTGTTCTGACTCTCTCTGTGTCGGCTGGGGTCGTCATATTGGTTGGATCGTAATGTTATGGTTTGACACCGACCCCAAACGCTAACGACACAAAGAGAGTTGTTTCAGAGTTGCCAAAAACTAGGGCTTGTTTTATTTCACAAAATAGCAGCAAGAACTTGGTTGAAAACAAACAAAGACTGGGATACAAGCATTAGAAGAATGTTGCTGCTCTGCAGCTTCTCCCGGGAAGGTTTGTCTGAGAAATCTGACAGTGACGTCAGAGCCGCTCTGCAGAATCCTCTCGGCAGCTCTCCGAGGTGGTAACGGGACAGAGAGAGAGAGAGAGAGAGCGGGTTAGCTCAGAGTACAGTTGGGAACAGAACAGGTGACAGGAGAAGTGACTTGTCCCAAAACAGGTAATCCAAGTGACTGAATCTTCGGTGTAAATACACACTGTGAGCAATGTCCCAACAACAATCCAAGTGATAGAATCTTCGGTGCGAATACACACAGTGAGCGATGTCCCAATAATAATCCAAGTGATAATATCTTCGGTGTGAATACACACAGTGAGCAAAGTTCAAGCAAATATTATCCCAAATGAACAATCCAAAAAGCAGGCACAGGGTGAGTGACAGACCGAACAAAAAGCAGGATCTCTTCAGTGTCTACACACACGAAAAACGATAGGGACAAAAGACTGTCTTGCAAAACTCACCCAGGCGCTGTGCGTAAAGAGAGCAGGATCAAACAGGGCGAGCGCGTCGTTACGGGGAACGGGTTGTCCAAGCGGAATACTTCTTGAGTGTCCTGGGAGGCAAAGCACAGGGAAAACAGCAGGCAAGGAAGGAACGGCAAATGCTGATAATATATCAAAACGATCCAACAACACTTGATGGGGAATCGGGGTATATATAATCAAAAGGAATGCTTAATGACAAGCTGTGACAGCTGCGGGATGAGATTGACAAGCGTGTGGTTGGGGAAGCACCAATCAAACGGCGTCTACAGGAAGAAGCGTGTGAAGAGGAGAATGCAATTAATTAACTGAAAACTTAAAGGAACAGAGCGAGTAGGCTTAAAGGAACAGAGCGAGTAGGTGAGCAGCGGACAAAACCTCACAGATGTGTGTGTTGTGAGTGCATTTGATGGTTGTTGCATAGTGTTATTGTTCGTTGAGCAACCTGATGGCCTGGGGATAGAAGCTTCTTCTGAGTCTTTCTGTGCTTGCCATGAGACTCCGGTATCGCTTGCCTGACCGCAGCAGTTCAAAGAGGCAGTTGTTTGGGTGGCTGGAGTCCTTGATAATTCTCTTAGCCTTACCCCTGCACCGCTTGTTGTAAATGTTCTGGAGAGTGGGGAGCCCCCCTCCAATTGTGCGTTCAGCTGAACGTGCCACTCTCTGTAGTCTGTAGTCTGCTAGTCCTCTTTTTACACAGAGCATTTCCCCAATCAGGGTGATTTTGATTAAAATATGTTGATGGTCCAATCCAATCCATCCAATCCAACTTAATTTATAAAGCGCTTTAACAGCCACAGGGGCACAAAGTGCTGATACGTTGATGGTTATATAATGTATCATTCTTTCCTGCACGTTTGACTTCTAGTGATGCAACAGGATCTTTTCCAGACTACCCAGAGCAAGAGGCCGGAGGCTCCACTCTTCTCTTCGCAGAGAAAACCCCCCAGGAGGTACAGTACAGCATCTATCTCCCATCACACAGTCAAACTATAGTTCACAGCCTGCTTGTACAGTAGTTCAAATCTGTATTACATTATCATTGCAGACATCTTGGTAGGCAAAGATGTATAAAAAATAATCAGTCAATCAAATCGACAGGTGATCATTAAATGACAGTGATGCAACTATGCTTTGTTTCAGTTAATGGAGGAATTAGCTGCAAAGGAGGAGGAGGAGGACGTCAACAACAAACCAAAGGGCAAAGAAGAGAAGAAGGAACAAGGAAAGAAAGGAAAGGACAAAGGGAAGGGAGGAGAAGAGGTGGGTTGTTCTGGAATTGTGTTGTTTTCAATCATGTTTGTATTATGTATTATGTTGTATTATGAATTCTGAACAATATAAAGATCTAAAGCATTTATAAGGCTGATTACTATGACCACACAAATCCACTGTTTATAAAGTTATGAAATGTAATGATTTGGTTTATTATACATTTTATTTTTTTCCCAATACAGGAAAGCAAATATGATTTGAGAGACGTTTGTAAGTTTACTGTTCAAAAAGCTAAGAAAGGGATTACAAGGAGATGTATTTCTATTGTTGAGGTTAACTTGTGGAACAATGCTGATATACATTTAAGAATTAGTCATTTGCTTTTGCTTATCCAAAAAATGGTTTGTATAGATATTATTGAAGGTTACAAATCTGAATAAGTTGTATTTTGTCAATTTTTTGGTTTCTGTTTTGGAGGCTTAAGAATACAGGACAGGCATGTATAAGTGTTATGCTTCAGCCTGTACCTTTTCTGTCACTGCCAAAATCAAAGACTGTTGACAGTCTGCATATTGCATATTGTATTGTGTGTGATGACTGAATACAAAAACGACTAATACTACTATTACTAAATAAGAGGATTTAGCTCAATCGAATCAACCATAATGTGATCAGGTAGAGATTGCAATGCAGTGCATGTTTAGATGGACCGGCGTAACCTTCTACTGAACCACAGGGGGAGGAGGAGGCAGGGTTGAAGATGCTGCCCTCTGCTCTCCTGTCTGATTTGGAAGTGGGACACAAGACCTTTGTGGGTAAGCTCCATAAAAAACCTCATACTATAGCTCTACAAACAAGGTACGCACTCCTATCTTTTAAAGCGTGGCATTGCTACAACGGGACCCGTCTAATGGCTGGCGCCCAATGTGTTAAAGGTTAAGAGTTACAGTAGAATGGTTCCCCCTATCTGACGATGCTTAAAGGTTAGGAGTTAGAATGGTCCCCCCTATCTGACGATGCTTAAAGGTTAGGAGTTACAGTAGAATGGTTCCCCGTATCTCACAATGCTTAAAGGTGTGGTAACATTGACTGTGTATTTCATAATCCATATGTGTGTATAATTAGAAAACCACAATGCAAAAGTCTGGTGTGCCATAAGGAGTGATACTAGCGTGACAGGAAACAGGTAAAACTGTTTGAGCCCCTATGAAACCCCTGCTGTGTTGAACTGTATTCAGGAGACAGTCAACAAACCCCCACACAAACAGATGTACTTAACTACTTAGAACAGAAGGAACAGTCACTCAACCCCCACTCAAGCAATGGCTAATCTATAGAACAAACAACACCTTTCCACAGGGACAGTTGCACCAAAAAGCAGAAGGCTAAATGAAACAATTATAGATTAGAGACAAAACGCACTGTTACATCATCACTGAAAACTGCAAATATCTGTAATAATGGTTAAATACAAATAATGCCTTAAGTACATATGACTAGAATGATTAGATCTTCCCACGCACAGAGTGGGAACCTCAAGTTGACTTTATGTTAATGTACCTCACACCCCCCGTAGGAGTCAAGAGGACAGCTGGTCTGAACGAGGGCAGACCAGCACAAACAAGATTATATTAATTAAACTGACTTATTTGATAAAAGGATTTAAATGTCATTTAGAATGTCACCTGAGTATGCAATTTGGTATCAAAAGGTAAACAAAAGAGTAAAACTGTGATAATACTGGAAGAGTGTAATTCATATACACTGGAAATACTTTGTAAAAGTTTATGGGAATTACCCCTCTGTCCAACTGAGAAGACCACAGCCCAAAGGAGGGGGCGGACGGCCCCCAGAAGACAAACCTGATTGGAACCCAAGAAACAGAAGAAAGCCTGTTTTTAGAATCAAGAACCAATTGGAACAGAACGCCATATATATATATATATATATATATAATATAACTGATTGGCTATGAATCAAGTCAACTTGTGACATCATTTTGAGTATAAAAAGGAAAACTCATTGTTAAGCATCCAGAGAATGCTGTTGTCTTGCATGTGAGTAAATCATGGAAAAACCACTGTTGTTTAGTTTAGTGTAACATGTACAGATCCCTATCTGTTGACCAGGTTTACTCATGTGAAATGCTCAGTAGATTCTCTCTTCATTTGATAAACATGACTACTGTTTTATGTACAGACTGGGTTTGATGTGCAAACCTTATCAATAATTTTGTACAACATGTTTTGATGTACTATGAAATGATCCCTGTATGTAAACAACAACATTTAATTTCACTCTGAGCCCAGAGGCAAATAAATCATGAGTTTTAACTATAGCTCTATTGTCTGGCTGCACAGTTTATTTCTCTACTGGCTATATTTGAAGTCAGATGAGAGGAACCATTCTCCTTCTCTCCCTCTAGTTGGCAACCTCAATGCACTGTAAATAACCTTAGAAATGTATAGAATATACGACAAAGGTTAGGATTTACCGTAGAATGGTTCCCCCTATCTGACGGTGCTTAAAGGTTAGGGTTAGGGTTAGAATGGGCATCGGCAGTGAAGAGTTTGTGTCGCTGCCTCCCTGACCTCAACTGAACGTGTCTTTTATCATCAGATGTGTGGCAGAACCGTGAGGAGTCGAGCAACTACAGCCAGAGGCATGAAGCCGAGCTGGTCAAGGAGGAAAAAAGGAAAGAGATTGAGGCAGAGATCCGCGTGCAGGTAATGCTGCCCCTGTGGATACACGGACTACAGGATAACAGCACAGTGGCTCAGGAGGTAGAGCGGTCTAGAGACAGTGGCTCAGGAGGTAGAGCGGTCTAGAGACAGTGGCTCAGGATGTAGAGCGGTCTAGATACAGTGGCTCAGGAGGTAGAGCGGTCTAGAGACAGTGGCTCAGGATGTAGAGCGGTCTAGAGACAGTGGCTCTGGAGGTAGAGCGGTCTAGAGACAGTGGCTCAGGAGGTAGAGCGGTCTAGAGACAGTGGCTCAGGATGTAGAGCGGTCTAGAGACAGTGGCTCAGGAGGTAGAGCGGTCTAGAGACAGTGT
The DNA here is from genome assembly GCF_963971535.1 of Notolepis coatsorum. NCBI lineage: Eukaryota > Metazoa > Chordata > Actinopteri > Aulopiformes > Paralepididae > Notolepis > Notolepis coatsorum. The sequence goes on along the minus strand of NC_140170.1, from coordinate 161,079,708 downwards.
CTCAGGAGGTAGAGCTGGTCTAGAGACAGTGGCTCAGGAGGTAGAGCTGGTCTAGAGACAGTGTCTCAGGAGGTAGAGCTGGTCTAGAGACAGTGGCTCAGGAGGTAGAGCGGTCTAGAGACAGTGGCTCAGGAGGTAGAGCGGTCTAGAGACAGTGGCTCAGGAGGTAGAGCTGGTCTAGAGACAGTGGCTCAGGAGGTAGAGCGGTCTAGAGACAGTGGCTCAGGAGGAGCGTTGATAACAGTGGTCGCAGGTTCAGGAAGTGGCTCAGGAGTGAGCTAGAGCGGTCTAGAGACAGTGGCTCAGGAGGTAGAGCGGTCTAGAGACAGTGGCTCAGGAGGTAGAGCTGGTCTAGAGACAGTGGCTCAGGAGGTAGAGCGGTCTAGAGACAGTGGCTCAGGAGGTAGAGCTGGTCTAGAGACAGTGGCTCAGGAGGTAGAGCGGTCTAGAGACGGTGGCTCATGATGTAGAGCTGGTCTAGAGACAGTGGCTCAGGAGGTAGCGTGGTCTAGAGACAGTGTCTCAGGAGGTAGAGCGGTCTAGAGACAGTGTCTCAGGAGGTAGAGCTGGTCTAGATACAGTGGCTCAGGAGGTAGAGCGGTCTAGAGACAGTGGCTCATGATGTAGAGCGGTCTAGAGACAGTGGCTCAGGAGGTAGAGCTGGTCTAGAGACAGTGGCTCAGGAGGTAGAGCTGGTCTAGATACAGTGGCTCAGGAGGTAGAGCGGTCTAGAGACAGTGGCTCAGGAGGTAGAGCTGGTCTAGATACAGTGTCTCAGGAGGTAGAGTGGTCTAGAGACAGTGTCTCAGGAGGTAGAGCTGGTCTAGAGACAGTGTCTCAGGAGGTAGAGCTGGTCTAGAGACAGTGGCTCAGGAGGTAGAGCTGGTCTAGAGACAGTGTCTCAGGAGGTAGAGCTGGTCTAGAGACAGTGGCTCAGGAGGTAGAGCGGTCTAGAGACAGTGGCTCAGGAGGTAGAGCTGGTCTAGAGACAGTGGCTCAGGAGGTAGAGCTGGTCTAGAGACAGTGTCTCAGGAGGTAGAGCTGGTCTAGAGACAGTGGCTCAGGAGGTAGCGTGGTCTAGAGACAGTGTCTCAGGAGGTAGAGCGGTCTAGAGACAGTGTCTCAGGAGGTAGAGCTGGTCTAGATACAGTGGCTCAGGAGGTAGAGCGGTCTAGAGACAGTGGCTCATGATGTAGAGCGGTCTAGAGACAGTGGCTCAGGAGGTAGAGCTGGTCTAGAGACAGTGGCTCAGGAGGTAGAGCTGGTCTAGATACAGTGGCTCAGGAGGTAGAGCGGTCTAGAGACAGTGGCTCAGGAGGTAGAGCTGGTCTAGATACAGTGTCTCAGGAGGTAGAGTGGTCTAGAGACAGTGTCTCAGGAGGTAGAGCTGGTCTAGAGACAGTGTCTCAGGAGGTAGAGCTGGTCTAGAGACAGTGGCTCAGGAGGTAGAGCTGGTCTAGAGACAGTGTCTCAGGAGGTAGAGCTGGTCTAGAGACAGTGGCTCAGGAGGTAGAGCGGTCTAGAGACAGTGGCTCAGGAGGTAGAGCTGGTCTAGAGACAGTGGCTCAGGAGGTAGAGCTGGTCTAGAGACAGTGTCTCAGGAGGTAGAGCTGGTCTAGAGACAGTGGCTCAGGAGGTAGAGCTGGTCTAGAGACAGTGGCTCAGGAGGTAGAGTGGTCTAGAGACAGTGTCTCGGGAGGTAGAGCGGTCGTCTGGTAATCTGAAGGTTCCCGGTTCGATTCCCGCTCCTCCCGGGCAGCGTGTCGAAGTGGCCTTGAGCAAGACCCTTAACCCCTAATTGCTCCCGATGAGCAGGTTGGCACCTTGCATGGTCGCCTCTGCCGTTGGTGTGTGAATGTGTCAGTGAATGGGTGAATGTGAGGAACAAAATTGTAAAGTGCTTTGGAGAAAATAGATATACAGTATAAATGCACTTTACCATTTAATCATAACAAATTCTGGGCTTTATGCATGTAATCACCAACTCCTGTGATTACATTTTGTATTTGTACATTGAAGACTTGGGAATAAGAATTGCTACTGTCAAGTAAAGCGTGATTTACTTCGCTTTATTCTGGTTTAATGAAACAGCGGTTTAAAACCGAGAGAATAAGCAGTTGTTAGAATGATATCAAATAGAGTAATTAGAACATCAGGCAGTGGTGTTCACTGGTTCGCTCTGTTTCCATCAGGTGGATGAGTTGATGAGACAGGAGCTCGCTAACCTGAAGCTAGTTGTGGATAAAGTCACGTCTGGCAAACCCAACGGAAGCAAGGTATATTATTATGAACACATTAGAGGTTTGACGTCTTATATATATATATATAACGCTCCAGATCTTTATTCCTGTTGGTTTATTTTGTGATGTATAGTAATGATGTATTCCAGACCCAGTACTTAGAAGTGAATTCACCTCTTGGTACAGTGGTCTGTGATGCCGCCCGCGGCGCGCGAGGCCGGGGTTCAACTCCCACTCAGGGCGATCCCTTAACAGGGGTCGAATCGAAACACAATGCAGAGCGAGATCACACGGGTCACACATGCATTGCTCTTGATCTGCCAATTTTGTGCACATTTTTGCCTATGTCTTTGTTTTACTGCTGTGAAGCACTTCTTGTATGAAAGGTGCTATACAAATAAAGTGTATTATTATTATTATTATTGACTGCTGAGACTCACAGACGGTGGCCTGGGGCTCGCGGGACGGTGGCCTGGGGCTCGCAGGACGGTGGCCTCGGGCTCGCGGGACGGTGGTCTGGGGCTCGCAGGACGGTGGCCTCGGGCTCGCGGGACGGTGGTCTGGGGCTCGCGGGACGGTGGCCTGGGGCTCGCAGGACGGTGGTCTGGGGCTCGCGGGACGGTGGTCTGGGGCTCGCGGGACGGTGGTCTGGGGCTCGCGGGGCGGTGGCCTGGGGCTCGCAGGGCGGTGGCCTGGGGCTCGCGGGACGGTGGTCTGGGGCTCGCGGGACGGTGGTCTGGGGCTCGCGGGACGGTGGTCTGGGGCTCGCGGGACGGTGGTCTGGGGCTCGCAGGACGGTGGTCTGGGGCTCGCAGGACGTGGTCTGGGGCTCGCGGGACGGTGGTCTGGGGCTCGCGGGACGGTGGTCTGGGGCTCGCAGGACGGTGGTCTGGGGCTCGCAGGACGTGGTCTGGGGCTCGCGGGACGGTGGTCTGGGGCTCGCGGGACGGTGGTCTGGGGCTCGCAGGACGTGGTCTGGGGCTCGCGGGGCGGTGGTCTGGGGCTCGCGGGACGGTGGTCTGGGGCTCGCAGGACGGTGGTCTGGGGCTCGCAGGACGGTGGTCTGGGGCTCGCAGGACGGTGGTCTGGGGCTCGCAGGACGGTGGTCTGGGGCTCGCAGGACGGTGGTCTGGGGCTCGCGGGACGGTGGTCTGGGGCTCGCAGGGCGGTGGTCTGGGGCTCGCAGGATGGTGGTCTGGGGCTCGCAGGACGGTGGTCTGGGGCTCGCAGGACGGTGGTCTGGGGCTCGCAGGACGGTGGTCTGGGGCTCGCAGGACGGTGGTCTGGGGCTCGTGGGGCGGTGGTCTGGGGCTCGCAGGACGGTCCACACACCGCTATCAGTGTTCTTCTTCCCCGCCAATGAAGTATTCACCCAAAGACCCAATACCGTACAGTAGAAATGTACAAATAGGCAGTGTAAACAATATAATTAACTCTGAATATAAGCATATGAGCAAGTAGGCAGTGTGATCAAAGGTGCAGATGAGGGTCTGTAATATGACCTGAATATCAGTTATATTATACATTACAATAAATATGGTTACAATAAACACTAGAATCTAAATATATACTATGAGTAAGTACAGTATACAGTATACACAGGTGCAGTATACACAAGGTATACCCTAACCAATTATGATGAATTGAAAATGGGGGACCCTGATGGAAACAAGACGAAAGTCTTTCTCTGGTCTGCATCCCCTTAACAATTGTGTGTATCGAGCTGTACTGTACTGTACCCATTCTGCAATCTGTTAATAAACTTTTCAATCAATCAATCAATCAATCAACCAACATGATATACACACTATGTTGACGGTAACGTTACCTGTGCGACATATCCCTGCAACCATAGGAAGCAAATACCGGTCATTTGCTTTCAGAGTTTCATAACTAATGTTAGCTAAACTAACTGACTGGTTTATTAGCGTTGGTTTATTAAATTATGCTCCAACGTCTCTGACGTTACTCATGAGTTTGGTCCGTCTCCATAGTAACAGTGATTAGCGATCAGACCGGTAGTGACTAGATCCCATATTCGGGAAGGACGTTTGTACATGTATTTTTATTTTGTATGTGGTGGGGGCGGTTGTTAGAGTTATGGTAAAGGGTGGGTTTATAACATATGATAAATTACGGCTTTACAGCTTGGTAAAAAAAAATATTCCCATCGAAACGTCCTTCCGGCTATGAGATCTAGATGACTTTGTATGATGCGGTCAAAGAAAAAACAGATTGATTGATTGATTGAATTGATTGATTGATTGATTGATTGATTGATTGATTGATTGAAAACTTTATTAACAGATTGCAGAATGGGTACAATACAGTACAGCTCAATACACACAATTGTTAAGGGGATGCAGACCAGAGAAAGACTTTCGTCTTGTTTACATCAGGGTCCCCCATTTTCAATTCATCTGGACATATATGACATACATGACATACAGATAGTCAGTACTGCTACATCTATACATTTATGACATACCAGATTTGCAAATACAGTACTGTTTGTGATACAGAAGGAGTCAGGAAAAGGGAGCATATACATTTGACGTAGAAACTGTACATTGGAGGAGGTTGGGTGGGGGGGGGGTTGGGTACACAACGTCAAATCCTGGAAACACTGTGCAAAGTAACGATATGAAACTTACTTTATGTTTCTCTTTGTCTGTTTATTTGATTTATGACTAAAGTGAGAAAGAATGAATGAGACGCGGTCATAGAACGAAGACTAAAATATATCCATAGAGTCTACTAATATAGTGACACGCCACTAGGTGGCGTCCTTTCTTTAGAATGATATTGCCGCCTTCATCTTGAATTATGGTCAATCATTTCCAATAATGAGTCCTTGAAATTACTGAGAAATGCATGCAAAGTAGACTATAATTGTTATATATTTCTATTCGGTGAGGGAAAATACAACTAAAGAAAGTTAATTGTACACACTCACCATTATAGGATCCTAGATGATTTTTAAAGGGTAATCACATTGGACTACCATATTCTCCAAGTCCTTTAGAAGTTTAGAATACACTACTTTCTTTCTCTGGTCTGCATCCCCTTAACAATTGTGTGTATATTGAGCTGTACTGTATTGTACCCATTCTGCAATCTGTTAATAACATTTTCAATCAATCAATCAATCAATCCCTACTACAATATGTATTATTCCATTTCAATTCCCCCTGCGGCTGGAGAACAGTCTGATGATGATGATGATGATGATGATGATGACGGCTGTTCTTGGTGCGCATTCTCTGCAGCGCTCAGACCGCGGTCACAAGACCTGGACACCGACACTGTGGTCAGTGAGCTGATGGTCAACTATAAGACCTGGACACCGACACTGTGGTCAGTGAGCTGACAGGTCAACTATAAGACCTGGACACCGACACTGTGGTCAGTGAGCTGACAGGTCAACTATAAGACCTGGACACTGACACTGTGGTCAGTGAGCTGACAGGTCAACTATAAGACCTGGACACTGACACTGTGGTCAGTGAGCTGACAGGTCAACTATAAGACCTGGACACTGACACTGTGGTCAGTGAGCTGATGGTCAACTATAAGACCTGGACACCGACACTGTGGTCAGTGAGCTGATGGTCAACTATAAGACCTGGACACCGACACTGTGGCCAGTGAGCTGACAGGTCAACTATAAGACCTGGTCACTGACACTGTGGTCAGTGAGCTGACAGGTCAACTATAAGACCTGGACACTGACACTGTGGTCAGTGAGCTGACAGGTCAACTATAAGACCTGGACACTGACACTGTGGTCAGTGAGCTGACAGGTCAACTATAAGACCTGGACACAGACACTGTGGTCAGTGAGCTGACAGGTCAACTATAAGACCTGGACATCGACACTGTGGTCAGTGAGCTGACAGGACAACTATAAGACCTGGACACAGACACTGGTCAGTGAGCTGACAGGTCAACTATAAGACCTGGACACCGACACTGTGGTCAGTGAGCTGACAGGTCAACTATAAGACCTGGACACTGACACTGTGGTCAGTGAGCTGACAGGTCAACTATAAGACCTGGACACTGACACTGTGGTCAGTGAGCTGACAGGTAAACTATAAGACCTGGACACTGACACTGTGGTCAATGAGCTGACAGGTCAACTATAAGACCTGGACACTGACACTGTGGTCAGTGAGCTGACAGGTCAACTATAAGACCTGGACACTGACACTGTGGTCAATGAGCTGACAGGTCAACTATAAGACCTGGACACCGACACTGTGGTCAGTGAGCTGACAGGTCAACTATAAGACCTGGACACTGACACTGGTCAGTGAGCTGACAGGTCAACTATAAGACCTGGACACTGACACTGTGGTCAGTGAGCTGACAGGTCAACTATAAGACCTGGACACTGACACTGTGGTCAATGAGCTGACAGGTCAACTATAAGACCTGGACACAGACACTGTGGTCAGTGAGCTGACAGGTCAACTATAAGACCTGGACACAGACACTGTGGTCAGTGAGCTGACAGGTCAACTATAAGACCTGGACACTGACACTGTGGTCAGTGAGCTGACAGGTCAACTATAAGACCTGGACACAGACACTGTGGTCAGTGAGCTGACAGGTCAACTATAAGACCTGGACACTGACACTGTGGTCAGTGAGCTGACAGGTCAACTATAAGACCTGGACACAGACACTGTGGTCAATGAGCTGACAGGTCAACTATAAGACCTGGACACTGACACTGTGGTCAGTGAGCTGACAGGTCAACTATAAGACCTGGACACTGACACTGTGGTCAATGAGCTGACAGGTCAACTATAAGACCTGGACACAGACACTGTGGTCAGTGAGCTGACAGGTCAACTATAAGACCTGGACACCGACACTGTGGTCAGTGAGCTGACAGGTCAACTATAAGACCTGGACACTGACACTGTGGTCAATGAGCTGACAGGTCAACTATAAGACCTGGACACAGACACTGTGGTCAGTGAGCTGACAGGTCAACTATAAGACCTGGACACTGACACTGTGGTCAGTGAGCTGACAGGTCAACTATAAGACCTGGACACCGACACTGTGGTCAGTGAGCTGACAGGTCAACTATAAGACCTGGACACCGACACTGTGGTCAGTGAGCTGACAGGTCAACTATAAGACCTGGACACCGACACTGTGGTCAGTGAGCTGACAGGTCAACTATAAGACCTGGACACCAACACTGTGGTCAGTGAGCTGACAGGTCAACTATAAGACCTGGACACAGACACTGTGGTCAGTGAGCTGACAGGTCAACTATAAGACCTGGACACTGACACTGTGGTCAGTGAGCTGACAGGTCAACTATAAGACCTGGACACTGACACTGTGGTCAGTGAGCTGACAGGTCAACTATAAGACCTGGACACCGACACTGTGGTCAGTGAGCTGACAGGTCAACTATAAGACCTGGACACCGACACTGTGGTCAGTGAGCTGACAGGTCAACTATAAGACCTGGACACAGACACTGTGGTCAGTGAGCTGACAGGTCAACTATAAGACCTGGACACAGACACTGGTCAGTGAGCTGACAGGTCAACTATAAGACCTGGACACCGACACTGTGGTCAGTGAGCTGACAGGTCAACTATAAGACCTGGACACAGACACTGTGGTCAGTGAGCTGACAGGTCAACTATAAGACCTGGACACAGACACTGTGGTCAGTGAGCTGACAGGTCAACTATAAGACCTGGACACCGACACTGTGGTCAGTGAGCTGATGGTCAACTATAAGACCTGGACACCGACACTGTGGTCAGTGAGCTGACAGGTCAACTATAAGACCTGGACACCGACACTGTGGTCAGTGAGCTGACAGGTCAACTATAAGACCTGGACACCGACACTGTGGTCAGTGAGCTGACAGGTCAACTATAAGACCTGGACACTGACACTGTGGTCAGTGAGCTGACAGGTCAACTATAAGACCTGGACACTGACACTGGTCAGTGAGCTGACAGGTCAACTATAAGACCTGGACACTGACACTGTGGTCAGTGAGCTGACAGGTCAACTATAAGACCTGGACACTGACACTGTGGTCAGTGAGCTGACAGGTCAACTATAAGACCTGGACACCGACACTGTGGTCAGTGAGCTGACAGGTCAACTATAAGACCTGGACACTGACACTGTGGTCAGTGAGCTGACAGGTCAACTATAAGACCTGGACACTGACACTGTGGTCAGTGAGCTGACAGGTCAACTATAAGACCTGGACACCGACACTGTGGTCAATGAGCTGACAGGTCAACTATAAGACCTGGACACTGACACTGTGGTCAATGAGCTGACAGGTCAACTATAAGACCTGGACACTGACACTGTGGTCAGTGAGCTGACAGGTCAACTATAAGACCTGGACACCGACACTGTGGTCAATGAGCTGACAGGTCAACTATAAGACCTGGACACTGACACTGTGGTCAGTGAGCTGACAGGTCAACTATAAGACCTGGACACCGACACTGTGGTCAGTGAGCTGACAGGTCAACTATAAGACCTGGACACCGACACTGTGGTCAGTGAGCTGACAGGTCAACTATAAGACCTGGACACAGACACTGTGGTCAGTGAGCTGACAGGTCAACTATAAGACCTGGACACAGACACTGGTCAGTGAGCTGACAGGTCAACTATAAGACCTGGACACCGACACTGTGGTCAGTGAGCTGACAGGTCAACTATAAGACCTGGACACAGACACTGTGGTCAGTGAGCTGACAGGTCAACTATAAGACCTGGACACAGACACTGTGGTCAGTGAGCTGACAGGTCAACTATAAGACCTGGACACCGACACTGTGGTCAGTGAGCTGATGGTCAACTATAAGACCTGGACACCGACACTGTGGTCAGTGAGCTGACAGGTCAACTATAAGACCTGGACACCGACACTGTGGTCAGTGAGCTGACAGGTCAACTATAAGACCTGGACACCGACACTGTGGTCAGTGAGCTGACAGGTCAACTATAAGACCTGGACACTGACACTGTGGTCAGTGAGCTGACAGGTCAACTATAAGACCTGGACACTGACACTGGTCAGTGAGCTGACAGGTCAACTATAAGACCTGGACACTGACACTGTGGTCAGTGAGCTGACAGGTCAACTATAAGACCTGGACACTGACACTGTGGTCAGTGAGCTGACAGGTCAACTATAAGACCTGGACACCGACACTGTGGTCAGTGAGCTGACAGGTCAACTATAAGACCTGGACACTGACACTGTGGTCAGTGAGCTGACAGGTCAACTATAAGACCTGGACACTGACACTGTGGTCAGTGAGCTGACAGGTCAACTATAAGACCTGGACACCGACACTGTGGTCAATGAGCTGACAGGTCAACTATAAGACCTGGACACTGACACTGTGGTCAATGAGCTGACAGGTCAACTATAAGACCTGGACACTGACACTGTGGTCAGTGAGCTGACAGGTCAACTATAAGACCTGGACACCGACACTGTGGTCAATGAGCTGACAGGTCAACTATAAGACCTGGACACTGACACTGTGGTCAGTGAGCTGACAGGTCAACTATAAGACCTGGACACTGACACTGTGGTCAGTGAGCTGACAGGTCAACTATAAGACCTGGACACCGACACTGTGGTCAGTGAGCTGACAGGTCAACTATAAGACCTGGACACTGACACTGTGGTCAGTGAGCTGACAGGTCAACTATAAGACCTGGACACCGACACTGTGGTCAGTGAGCTGACAGGTCAACTATAAGACCTGGACACCGACACTGTGGTCAGTGAGCTGACAGGTCAACTATAAGACCTGGACACTGACACTGTGGTCAGTGAGCTGACAGGTCAACTATAAGACCTGGACACCGACACTGTGGTCAGTGAGCTGACAGGTCAACTATAAGACCTGGACACCGACACTGTGGTCAGTGAGCTGACAGGTCAACTATAAGACCTGGACACCGACACTGTGGTCAGTGAGCTGACAGGTCAACTATAAGACCTGGACACCGACACTGTGGTCAGTGAGCTGACAGGTCAACTATAAGCTTCTGGCCTCCGGGCCGCGAGAAACACCTGTCTGTCTGTCTGTCTGTCTGTCTGTCTGTCTGCGGCCAACATCCAACGATAAGGCGCTACTTTGGAAAACTATACGTTTGTTTTCTACAACGCCACGCCATTTTCTTTGGCCAATTCCAATAGGATATTTCTTGATTGGTTGATGTGCAAAACTTTTTTTTTCTTGAAAAAAAAAAAAGTAAAGCTCCATCTGTTGCTTAGTTGTTGTTATTATTATTCCATGATGTTTCTGGGCGTCAATGAGGGGCGCAGCATCATCGTGTCTACAGGGAGCGACCGTCCGCCACTAGAATGAATTGAACTAAAGATGTCAACATTGCTTTATTACCACCCACTCGAAATCGATTGTATTACATTGAAGAAGCTGATCGCTCGTCATATAAAACGGGACGCGGGATTTCGAGACAGTAGTGAATGAACGCAACCTGCTGCCGGCTGTTCTCTTCTTTACCATCGGAACTACAGACAGACAACGAGATATTATTTGTTGAAGACTATTATTGTGTCCCACTCTGCAGGATATACGATATCTTTCACTGAGTCCTGGACCTGTACGTTTTTAAGTTACGTTAACTGATTGATTGATTGATTGAAAACTTTATTAACAGATTGCAGAATGGGTACAGTACACTACAGTACAGTTCAATACACACAATTGTTAAGGGCCAGGCGCTGCAGACCAGAGAAAGACTTTCGTCTTGTTTACATCAGGGTCCCCCATTTTCAATTCATCATAACATATTATGACATACAACACAATATACAGATACAGTACTACATCTATATATTTATGACATACCAGATTTGCAAATACAGTACTGTTTGTGATACAAAAAGAGTTTCAAAAAGAGAGTATATACATTTGACGTAGAAACTGTACATTGGAGGAGGTGTGGGGTGGGGGGGGGGGGGGACTGTACATTGGAGGTGGTTAGGTGGGTGGGGGTTGGGGTAGGCGGAGTGGGGGAAACTGTACCACTGTACAAGCAAAACTGTACATTGGTAATTTACTGTACATTAGGGTTGGGTTATGACATTTACAGGGGCCAGTTTTGAATTGCAGTCTCCCGTAGTGACGCAGTCAGGGGTGTAGCTCCAGATTCTGGGCCCCATGAAAGAATGTATTTGTAGGCCCCCAGTGTATGCGATGACTTTGTCAACTCATCTGTACTACTGCACAAAGTAATATTCGCTGATGACACTAATTTGTTTCTGTCACATAAAAATCCACTCGAGCTACAAGATCTACTCAATACAGAACTACAAAAAGTGGACACCTGGTTCAAATGCAACAAATTATCACTAAATCTCAGCAAAACAAATTTCATTGTCTTCCACTCAAATTGGATGCGCACACATCACATGTGCATACAAATAAATGGAAAGGAGCTGTCAAGAGTGGTGTCCACAAAATTCCTGGGGGTCATCATCGATGAGTCACTCAACTTCAAATGCCACATAAAATATCTACAAACAAAACTGTCCAAATATGTTGGCTTATTCTGCAAAATACGTAATTTTCTTCCCTTGCCTGCCCTTCTCACTTTATACAAAACCCTGTTTGAACCCCTCATCAATTACTGTAACGTCATATGGTGCAACACATACCCCAGCCATCTCAAGAAACTAGAAAGCCTACAAAAGAGGGTACTACGAGTGCTGTCATGGTCCGGGTATAGAGCGCCCTCAAAGCCTCTTTTCCATCGCTTTGGTCTCCTGAGGCTCGCTGAATTTAACATTCATCAAAACGCATCAATTATGTATCAAGTTGTCAACAACATGAATCACAGACTGTCTGAGCTTGTCCCAGTCTGCCAACCACTGCACATCCACAACACAAGAAATAAGCATCTTATATCTGGCAAGAGGAGAAGACTCAATTGTGCTAGCCTAAGCATAGCATGCAGGGGTCCACAGATCTGGAACAAGCTTGACGAAAATCTAAAAATGACTAATACCTTTAAAACCTTTAAAAAATCACTGAAAGAGGAACTGCTAAAATCATATCTCTAATTAAAATTATAACTTAGGAATAAAATTGTCTGTATTATGTATCTCTGTTATATGTCAGTTAGTAGGTAGGTGTGTAAACCTACCCACGTTGTATTGTTTTGTTTTGTTTTTTGTTATTGTTTTGTTGTTTATATTCTGTTTGTATCTGTGTTCAGGCTCCCTCCAAAAGCTTTAAATAGCTTCTTGGGAGACCTGGCACATGCACACAATTTGTGACTTTGATATCACATGAGGATACTCGCATGTAAATGTATCGTGTGTGTGTGTGAATAAATTCATTCATTCATTCATTCAACAGCCAATCAAAATAGGCTATTAACTTCATCTAAGCACGGTCTGTGCAGTTAAACTCTTGCCATTGAATGGATAACAAGGCTGTCAATCATTCAATCCACCAATCAGCTTTTGCTGTTCTGTGGCTCTGCAGCTAGCATGATTGACAGCCTTGTGGCCCAATCAGATAATGGTTTCTCTTGGGCTGTACTGTGGCTCTGCAGCGAGCTTGTTTTCAAAATAATTTTTATCTCAGTTTAAGAAGATAACTTGTTGGAGCTAATGTAGCTAAATGGCTACCACCGCAGCTATCAGGCCCAGGGTGGAGTGTTTTGTTATTGTTCATGAACTTATTGTGCATCGTTTGATGATATATATATACACCTGCGATAAAAGCTAAACGTCATAAACGTCACAACAACAACGTCATCGCCTCGCGGGCACTTTGAATTCTCTAGTACTGTAGTGTGTAGATAGCGTCGTCAGTCACAGGTAAAGATGAGGACAGACATACAGTCACAGGTAAAGATGAGGACAGACATACAGTCACAGGTAAAGATGAGGACAGACATACAGTCACAGGTAAAGATGAGGACAGACATACAGTCAGAGGTAAAGATGAGGACAGACATACAGTCACAGGTAAAGATGAGGACAGACATACATGGAGGAACGAGATATTGTCGACTAGCTTGCTTGCTAGCTAACGTTACGCAAGTCTTGTGAATGTCTAAACAGGGCTGATGGCATTGATTGATTGATTGATTGATTGATTGAAAACTTTATTAACAGATTGCAGAATGGGTACAATACAGTACAGCTCAATACACACAATTGTTAAGGGGATGCAGACCAGAGAAAGACTTTCGTCTTGTTTACATCAGGGTCCCCCTTTTTCTTATGAATGAAGATGATATCAATAACAACAATGCCGCCGCCCTATCTGGAATGAATGAATGGAAAAGATGACGTTGTGGGATGTATGCAGCAGGCGCGGCTCATCTAAGGTAAGGGACAATACATAATGTTGTTGAAACTGCCGCCGTGCAGTTGTAACGTTATGCAAGTCTTGTGAATGTCTAAACAAACGGCATTGTTTGATTGATTGATTGAAAACTTTATTAATGACGCAATGAAGCATATAGCACTAGTTAGAGGGGACATTCGGATTCCTCTCGGATTCATTCATTGAGCAGAACTGCAATTCGCTTGATTGAATTGATTGATTGATTGATTGAAAACTTTATTAACAGATTGCAGAATGGGTACAGTACACAGTACAGCTCAATACACACAATTGTTAAGGGGATGCAGACCAGAGAAAGACTTTCGTCTTGTTTACATCAGGGTCCCCCATTTTCAATTCATCATAACATATATGACACACATGACATACAGATAGACAGTACTGCTACATCTATACATTATGACATGTACCAGACTTGCACATACAGACAGTACTGTTTGTGATATAAAAATAGTCCAGAAAAGGGAGTATATACATTTTACGTAGAAACTGTACATTGGAGGAGGTTGGGTAGGGGGGGACGGGACGGGACTGTACATTGGAGGTGGGGGACATACACTGTACAACTGTACAAACAAAACTGTACTGTACATTGGAATATTGACAACCATACTTGGTCATTTACTGTACATTGAGGGGGTTGTGTTAGGACATTTACAGGGGCCAGTCATAGCATACTGTGTTATTTTTTGATGGGCCCGAGCCATACTGTACATGGTCTGTTGGTTAGATCGGGCCGCCGAGCCACTGTATACTGTACATGGTCTGCTTGGTTTGATCAGGGGCCGCCGAGCCACTGTGTACTGTACATGGTCTGCTTGGTTTGATCAGGGGCCGCCGAGCCACTGTATACTGTACATGGTCTGCTTGGTTTGATCAGGGGCCGCCGAGCCACTGTATACTGTACATGGTCTGCTTGGTTTGATCAGGGGCCGCCGAGCCACTGTATACTGTACATGGTCTGCTTGGTTTGATCAGGGGCCGCCGAGCCACTGTATACTGTTCATGGTCTGCTTGGTTTGATCAGGGGCCGCCGAGCCACTGTATACTGTACATGGTCTGGTTTGATCGGGCCGCCGAGCCACTGTATACTGTACATGGTCTGTTGGTTTGATCAGGGGCCGCCGAGCCACTGTATACTGTACATGGTCTGGTTTGATCAGGGGCCGCCGAGCCACTGTATACTGTACATGGTCTGGTTTGATCAGGGGCCGCCGAGCCACTGTATACTGTACATGGTCTGTTGGTTTGATCAGGGGCCGCCGAGCCACTGTATACTGTACATGGTCTGGTTTGATCGGGCCGCCGAGCCACTGTATACTGTTCATGGTCTGTTGGTTTGATCAGGGGCCGCCGAGCCACTGTATACTGTACATGGTCTGGTTTGATCGGGCCGCCGAGCCACTGTATACTGTACATGGTCTGGTTTGATCAGGGGCCGCCGAGCCACTGTATACTGTACATGGTCTGTTGGTTTGATCAGGGGCCGCCGAGCCACTGTATACTGTACATGGTCTGTTGGTTTGATCAGGGGCCGCCGAGCCACTGTATACTGTACATGGTCTGGTTTGATCGGGCCGCCGAGCCACTGTATACTGTTCATGGTCTGTTGGTTTGATCAGGGGCCGCCGAGCCACTGTATACTGTACATGGTCTGGTTTGATCGGGCCGCCGAGCCACTGTATACTGTACATGGTCTGGTTTGATCAGGGGCCGCCGAGCCACTGTATACTGTACATGGTCTGTTGGTTTGATCAGGGGCCGCCGAGCCACTGTATACTGTACATGGTCTGTTGGTTTGATCAGGGGCCGCCGAGCCACTGTATACTGTACGTCCCCAAAATGAATGGAAGCGAATGAGGAGCCTGACACCTGGGAGGAATGGGGGTGTTGCAGCGTTGGGGATGTTTAAAAAATATAATTTAATATATAATATAATAATTTGTGCTTCACCTAAAAATTTGGTCAGCAGCCTCCACTGGTTTAGAATGTGTCTTATCTTGCATAAAACACCAACACTCCGTGCCAATTTAGTCCTGACATATTTGACTTGAGGTTTCCAGTTGAGTTTGTGGTCTATTATCACACCCAGAAATGTATTCTCAAATACCCTCTCCAGTTTAATACTATCAATCATTAGTTCAACCGGTGTATTTGCTTGTATATCACATTTACCAAATATCATGATTTTTTTTTTTTTATATTTAATGATAATTTATTTACATCAAACCACACTTTCAGCTTGGATAGCTCAGCTGTGACATTCTTTAAAAGCATTTGGAGGTTCTCTCCCTCACAGAAGACATTTGTATCGTCAGCAAAAATAAAATTTTTCAATATTTTAGACGCATTACCTATATCATTTTAGGTAATGCGTCATCACTTTATATACAGTGATATTCTGAATACACAGCTGGCTGGTGTCATGATTGTGTTTACTGGTGGTGGACTATGTCCCCTGCATATTTGATTTGCAGCAGGGTATTTGACATCTTAGTGCTGCTAAGGTCAGGTTGCTGTGTTTTCTAGAAAGTGGTCATAAATAAGCTGAATCACACAGATAACAGGTGGTTTTGACATAAACCAGGACATTGAACATCTCTGTGTGCGTTCTCCTGACAAGCAATCACAATTATGATGAATCACTATACACATAATTATGTCATGAAAGACAAGTGTCATTTGAATATATGCAATACATATCATTTATATTTATGTGAGACAATCATAGATTTTCCACTACAGCCGTTGCAACGCACTCTCATTATCTTTGCTCTAAAAGACGCAAAGGGTGATCAATATCGTCCTAATGACATACCTGTATGTCATGTATGTCCCTATGCCATAAATGTCATGATGTCATGTATGTTGTGTATGTCATAAATGTCACTGAATTGAAAATGGGGGACCCTGATGTAAACAAGACGAAAGTCTTTCTCTGGTCTGCATCCCCTTAACAAGTGTGTGTATTGAGCTGTACTGTATTGTACCCATTCTGCAATCTGTTAAATAAAGTTTTCATTCATTCATTCAGGTACAGTTTTGATTATGATCATTTGCTGGAGGTTTAAACTGCTGAGGTAAAAATGACCCTGTTATGGACACTGTTCTTTTCCTTTTTGAATATTGATTTGGTGCCACTGTTTGGTGCCTTGTTCTCTGTTGAGTTTTTGTGAAATAAATACTATATTAAAACTGTTTCACGGTTTTGTGTCACTACACCCTCACCTTCTATGTCTGTGGCCTTGTGTTGTGTCCCCTTACTGCGGGGTGTAACAGACCCCAAGGATAAAGGGAATAAAGTAAATGTGAGGTTAATTAGAACATTTATGAATGAATTAAAACAAACTCAAGTTTACAAGTAAGGTTTCATAATGGAAACCAGGGACGTTTCCACAGAACGGTTCCTGTGAAAATGCTTGTACAGCACCTACCCATAAGATTTCTTAAATTAAAGCAGACAAAATGTCCAAATTGAATTCTCCAATTTAAATGTACAGTATGCACAACCCCCCCCCCCCCTCCTAAACATGTGTTTCTGATAGGCAGTCTTTTCTTGTCCATATAGAAACTCCTGAACCTCAAAGCAGTTCATGTCTTCAATTATGCTTGAAAGAATAGACAAAATGTCAAAGAATAATCCAAAAAATACTTCCATATGGGAAAAGTACACTGTGGGAGCATTATGTTCTTTACTGAGTGAGAAGATGGTTTGAAACCACATAACTTCCCATTCAAATCAACATCTATGAATGGTCAATAGAGGCCTGCACCGAATGTTTATGTAGTTCTCCTTCTTCCAGCATGGCTGCCTGTGATTGATTGATTGATTGATTGATTGATTGATTGATTGATTGATTGATTGAAAAGTTTACTAACACAAGGGCCAACAATCGGCTAACTGTTATCCAGAGTCACCAGAGGGATATGCAAAGGACAGACATACAGTCAGACATACAGTCACAGGTAAAGATGAGGACAGACATACAGTCACAGGTAAAGATGAGGACAGACATACAGTCACAGGTAAAGATGAGGACAGACATACAGTCACAGGTAAAGATGAGGACAGACATACAGTCACAGGTAAAGATGAGGACAGACATACAGTCACAGGTAAAGATGAGGACAGACATACAGTCACAGGTAAAGATGAGGACAGACATACAGTCACAGGTAAAGATGAGGACAGACATACAGTCACAGGTAAAGATGAGGACAGACATACAGTCACAGGTAAAGATGAGGACAGACATACAGTCACAGGTAAAGATGAGGACAGACATACAGTCACAGGTAAAGATGAGGACAGACATACAGTCACAGGTAAAGATGAGGACAGACATACAGTCACAGGTAAAGATGAGGACAGACATACAGTCACAGGTAAAGATGAGGACAGACATACAGTCACAGGTAAAGATGAGGACAGACATACAGTCACAGGTAAAGATGAGGACAGACATACAGTCACAGGTAAAGATGAGGACAGACATACAGTCACAGGTAAAGGACAGACATACAGTCACAGGTAAAGATGACTTCCTTTATAGAATTCCCTGATGTTTGTTTAGTTTAGTTTAGTTTAGTTTAGTTTATTTAGGATCCACATTCCACAGTAACAACTACTCTTCCATTCCATGTAATGGATGTAGACCAGAGTTACCTTTCATTGTTCAACCATTCCCCTTCATATGAGTCTCTGTTGGAGTCTGTGTAGACGCCATGACCATGACGCAGGTCTTCATATGAGTCTCTGTTGGAGTCTGTGTAGACGCCATGACCATGACGCAGGTCTTCATATGAGTCTCTGTTGGAGTATGTGTAGACGCCATGACCATGACGCAGGTCTTCATATGAGTCTCTGTTGGAGTCTGTGTAGACGCCATGACCATGACGCAGGTCTTCATATGAGTCTCTGTTGGAGTATGTGTAGACGCCATGACCATGACGCAGGTCTTCATATGAGTCTCTGTTGGAGTATGTGTAGACGCCATGACCATGACGCAGGTCTTCATATGAGTCTCTGTTGGAGTATGTGTAGACGCCATGACCATGACGCAGGTCTTCATATGAGTCTCTGTTGGAGTATGTGTAGACGCCATGACCATGACGCAGGTCTTCATATGAGTCTCTGTTGGAGTATGTGTAGACGCCATGACCATGACGCAGGTCTTCATATGAGTCTCTGTTGGAGTATGTGTAGACGCCATGACCATGACGCAGGTCTTCATATGAGTCTCTGTTGGAGTATGTGTAGACGCCATGACCATGACGCAGGTCTTCATATGAGTCTCTGTTGGAGTATGTGTAGACGCCATGACCATGACGCAGGTCTTCAGCCCAGGATCCTAAAGGATGAAGAGAAGGAGAACCTCAAACTGAGTTCAATCAAGACCCACAATGGGGGTTTGGTCTTTTCCTGATGGGGAGTCAAACAACGAGAGTAGCAAGATACCTTTTAATGAACTGGGGTCCAAGGGTGAGAAACTACATTTCCCATTTAGGTCCACAGCTGATTTAATTTTTAATATGAAACTGTATGATTTGGGTGTGTCTCTTCTCAGTTTCTAGGGGGGGGGGGGAAGTAACAACAGGGTTGTCAGGCCTCTGGTTTATTCAACCTCTATATCCTTCTCTCTACAGTACCTTGACTCTTATCTCTGGGCAGGTGTCTGGTTTGATTGATTGATTGAAAATTGTATTAGCAGATTGCAGAATGGCTCAATACACACAATTGTTAAGTGGATGCAGACCAGAGAAAGACTTTCGTCTTGTTTACATCAGGGTCCCCCATTTTTTATTAATAACAACTTATTATGATGTTTCTTCTTGACTTGTTTAAAGTTTCAAGTTTAAAGTTTCTTTATTAGTTGTCATACAAAAATACAGAATACTTTTATATGAAATGCTTTTTTCTGTTTTGCTCCTGAGAGTGTGCTAGATAAAAATAGATAAAGTATAAAATAGAAAGTCAAAAGTACGTAAACAAGTGTAAACAAAAGTGTTCATCAATATAGATATATACAATATACAATACAGAGTAGAAAGAATTTACAGTACAATACAGTATAAAGTACAATGCAGAAATGGGATGAGGTACAACTTAGGGTAAGGTGCAAGTTGTAGTTGAAGAAGACTTGTCCAGCCCATAGGGGCATTGCCTTGTGATTTCGGGCTTTACAAATAAATTTGATTTGATTTGATAGATGATATATACTGTAGACTACATAGCTTGGTTTTGCTCAGAAAAATACCAAATCTTATTTCAAATTCGCAAACAAAATCCAGTCTTAAGTTACAACCATATATTATTCAGTTGTATCATTCTCTTTTAATTATTATTTTATTAAAGTCCAGAGTAACCATTTCTATTCAGTTTACATGAAGCTATGGACTGGATTTGGATATTGATCTGACACACTGACCAAGAGCAGTTTCATGCATTTAGAACTTGAAATTTTCAATCAATCAATCACTGCGCAACGTTTTTTTTCCGCACAATTAACACTTTCAGTGCCACCAGGGGGCGCACGACTTAGTGCTTGAATGCCACCATCGGCGCCAATGTTAACGTTAATATCGCCTAATCTATGTTTTAAATGATGGCTATGTGTCTAATCTGCCCGTCGCTTATCAAAGAATCATTTTCCAGTCAGTGTTGTCAAGGCAGATTGGTTTTTTATCGCTTCATTTCCGTTTGAGAGCATTTTGAAAAGCACCCGTTTTGAGGTGAAAAACAGCCCATTCTGTGATAATCGCCTTTTACTGGAATATTCCAGAACGTTGATATTTGTCGGCCTATTTATGAATCATTTTCAAATAAACGCTAGATGATCAATACTATACGTGCACGCACGCACGTTTGAGGCGCGCACGGATAATAGCTGCTTTCATTTCCTCGTGGATTTTACAGTGAAACAGCTGGAGCACATATCACAAAAAAGCTTATATCTTCATGAAAACGAGTCTGATTATCCTAACACTGATAACATAGATACCTTACCTGACATCAGATGGTATCCAACTGGTATATTCCAATTCCTAATCACCATTCGAAAAAATCGATAAGTGTATAGATCTAACGTGTATACAGTAGAACTCATGATCCGCGGGGCTCAGAGCCCCCTGAATGAACTCTGGTACTCCGGCTGCATGGGTGAGAAGTGAAATGTGGACTGGAATATATTTTTTTCCCATTTTCATTGAGTCCATTCCAAAAGGGTGATTTACCATCTGGGAGACGATAGGGGGTGCTTTTTTCACATCTGATCGCCGGCGGCCCTTGGGTAGGCTAGGGTAGGCTCGCGTGATGCAATATGATTTCAGATCGCTAAAAAAAAAAAAAAAAAATCAGAGAAATCTTGTGAGTAGCTTTCAAAGTAACTATCGTAAACACGAGTTTAGCCGTGAGTGGCTCTCAAAGTGTTAACAATTGTGTGTATTGAGCCGTACTGTATTATTTGTACCCATTCTGCAATCTGTTAAATACAATTTTCATTAATTCATTCATTCACAGACAGTAACACAGGACAAAAACACATTTCAACCCCCTCCCTTCCCTAATTATAATTTAAATTGACATTCACGTAAAAGTAAGCTTACTATTATAACATTATATTCTTGTCTCCAAAGTGTGTGCATGTTTTTTTTCTTCCTGAGGATGGCGCCATCCCCCCATCTAAACATGATGTGTTTCTTTTCGCTTCTTGATTGATTGATTGAAAACTTTATTAACAGATTGTAGAATTGGTACAGTACAGTACAGTACAGCTCAATAATTGTTAAGGGGATGCAGACCAGAGAAAGACTTTCGTCTTGTTTACATCAGGGTCCCCCATTTTCAATTCATCATAACATATATGACATACATGACATACAGATAGACAGTAGTGCTACATCTATACATTTATGACATACCAGATTTGCAAATACAGTACTGTTTGTGATACGAAAAGAGTCCAGAAAAGAGAGTATATACATTTGATGTAGAAACTGTACATTGGAGGAGGTTGGGTAGGTGGGGTGGGGTTGGGGGGGTGGGGGGGACTGTACATTGGAGGTGGTTCGGTGGGTGGGAGGGGTGGGTTGGTGGGGGACACTGTACAACTGTACAAGCAAAACTGTACATTGGAATATTGACAACCATACTTGGTCATTTACTGTACATTGGAGGGGATTAGGTTAGGACATTTACAGGGGCCAGTTTCGAATTGCAGTCTCCCGTAGGTGTTCTTTGAGAGTGGTTTTGAAAGTGGGTATTGATTCACATTCCTTTACAGCTTTGGGTAGGGCGTTCCACATTGATGTGGCATAATTGCGAAACGTGTTTAGTCCCTTGTTTGAGCCGAATCTGGGTTTAACATGATTTGTGGAGCTCCCTCTGGTGTAGTGGTTGTGGTATTCACTGACCTTTGGGAAGTATTTTGACATGTACATGGGTAACTTGGTCGTGTAGTGTATCTTGTAGACCAGGCCCATTGCAAGTTCCTGTACTCTGTCGTCTACTCTAAGCCATCCTAGGTTGTCAAAGTGGGCAGGGGTGATCAACGTCCTTTTAGCTTGGCCCTCAGAGCCCACCACTTCTAAATATTCTATATATTTTTTAAAGTGACATATAAAAACGCCACTGTGCGTGCGTGCACGTGTATGTGTGTTTGGGGGGGCCTCCACAAGAATCTGGCCCAGGGGCCTCTGAAGTCTTAATCTGGCCTTGGAGAGGAGTATGTATATTTTAGATTAGATTAGATTGAAATATATTGTCATTATACAGCACAAGTACAGTACGACGAAAAGACGTTTGGAATCCAACCAGAGTGCAAATGTAACAGTAAAGTGCAACAGCAATATACAATGTACAGGTGATTAAACTGGGTACAAAATATATAAATGAGTACTACTGAGTGTAGTGCTAATCAGATGTATGTGCAGAGTTGTAATACCAATATGTACATATTGCCTTCATGTATGTATTATTTATGAATAATAATGTGTTTTTATCCATGTTCTGTCATTCATCATTAGGGTGAACCAGAAGTGGTGGATCCTACCAACCTATTTGCCAGTTTACCACAATCAACACCCAAGAAAATTCGTCCAGAAAACCCTGCAGAGTTCAAACTCCCACAGCTGACTAGTCCTGAAATACTGACCGCTATGAAAGCCAGAGACAAAAAATGCTCTGAGTTTCGTAAAAGTCAGTCAAAGCTTACCAAAAGCACGAGCAGTGAACTCCAAGACCACGTGACTGAACTCAAACTAGAAAGAAACAGACTAAGAAATGACGTAAACTCCATGATCAAAACTGCTAAAAAAAATGTCATCAATGACAAAACCGAGGAAAACAAAAATAAACCACGTGAACTTTGGAAATTACTCAACAATCAACTAGGCTGCAGTAAAAAACTCAAAACCAGGTTCTCAAACATAAACATAAAGACGGACAACACGCTCATCACAGACAAGCTGGATGTAGCCAATTACTTAAACACTTTCTTCACAAACATAGCCACAACACTGGTAAACAAACTACCCTCCCACTCAGGGCAGTATGGGGTAGAACACATAGTAGCATACTACAAGAACCTAGGCGTCCACAAAGACGACTTCAAACTGGAAATAGTAACTACAGATGAGGTACTCAAAAAACTGAGCGCCCTCCAACCAAACAAGGCCACTGGCCATGACAACATCCCCTCCAAATTCCTCAGAGACTCAGCAGCAGCCATCACCCCAGTCATCACACACATAATAAACCTCTCCATAAAACAGGGACACGTCCCCAAGGACTTCAAAATTGCGAGAGTAACACCCCTGCACAAAAAGGGCAGCAAATTAGACCCGGGTAACTACCGCCCTGTTTCTATCCTTACATCCATCTCGAAAGTCATGGAAAAAATAGTATACGAACAGATCGAAAAGTACCTCGCGGAAAAAAATCTAATCTACGAATTCCAATCTGGCTTCAGAACATCCCACTCCACTGACACATGCCTTCTCTACTTGAACGACCACATCAAACAAGAGGTGGACGCGGGCAAATACTGCGGCATGGTCATGCTGGACCTACAAAAGGCCTTCGACACTGTCAATCACACCATTCTGATTGACAAGCTAAAAGCAATTGGTTTTGATAGTTTATCAGTGAGCTGGATACAATCCTACCTGGAGGGGAGGGAACAGATGGTGGAAGTAAACGGTACACTATCCCCCCCCCTCACAGTGAGCTGTGGTGTTCCACAAGGAAGCATACTAGGACCGCTACTATTCCTAATTTATGCAAATGACATGTCGTCAGCTTGTGACTGCAACTTGTTCCTGTTTGCGGACGACTCAGCCCTGCTGGTCTCTGACAAGAACAAGTTACAGGTTGAAAAAGCCCTCAGCTCGGAACTAGGCAAAATCTGCATATGGCTCGCCGACAACAAACTATCATTACACATGGGCAAAACAGAGTCCATTCTCTTCGGTTCAAATAACAAACTCAGCAAGACCGACGGCTTCTCGGTTACAGTGGGTGACAATATTATCACAAGGAAAGATGAAATTACCTACCTGGGTTCCATCCTAGAGGCTAATCTTTCCTTTTTTTGTGTCACTACACCCTCACCTTCTATGTCTGTGGCCTTGTGTTGTGTCCCCTTACTGCGGGGTGTAACAGACCCCAAGGATAAAGGGAATAAAGTAAATGTGAGGTTAATTAGAACATTTATGAATGAATTAAAACAAACTCAAGTTTACAAGTAAGGTTTCATAATGGAAACCAGGGACGTTTCCACAGAACGGTTCCTGTGAAAATGCTTGTACAGCACCTACCCATAAGATTTCTTAAATTAAAGCAGACAAAATGTCCAAATTGAATTCTCCAATTTAAATGTACAGTATGCACAACCCCCCCCCCCCTCCTAAACATGTGTTTCTGATAGGCAGTCTTTTCTTGTCCATATAGAAACTCCTGAACCTCAAAGCAGTTCATGTCTTCAATTATGCTTGAAAGAATAGACAAAATGTCAAAGAATAATCCAAAAAATACTTCCATATGGGAAAAGTACACTGTGGGAGCATTATGTTCTTTACTGAGTGAGAAGATGGTTTGAAACCACATAACTTCCCATTCAAATCAACATCTATGAATGGTCAATAGAGGCCTGCACCGAATGTTTATGTAGTTCTCCTTCTTCCAGCATGGCTGCCTGTGATTGATTGATTGATTGATTGATTGATTGATTGATTGATTGATTGATTGATTGAAAAGTTTACTAACACAAGGGCCAACGATCGGCTAACTGTTATCCAGAGTCACCAGAGGGATATGCAAAGGACAGACATACAGTCAGACATACAGTCACAGGTAAAGATGAGGACAGACATACAGTCACAGGTAAAGATGAGGACAGACATACAGTCACAAGTAAAGATGAGGACAGACATACAGTCACAGGTAAAGATGAGGACAGACATACAGTCACAGGTAAAGATGAGGACAGACATACAGTCACAGGTAAAGATGAGGACAGACATACAGTCACAGGTAAAGATGAGGACAGACATACAGTCACAGGTAAAGATGAGGACAGACATACAGTCACAGGTAAAGATGAGGACAGACATACAGTCACAGGTAAAGATGAGGACAGACATACAGTCACAGGTAAAGATGAGGACAGACATACAGTCACAGGTAAAGATGAGGACAGACATACAGTCACAGGTAAAGATGAGGACAGACATACAGTCACAGGTAAAGATGAGGACAGACATACAGTCACAGGTAAAGATGAGGACAGACATACAGTCACAGGTAAAGATGAGGACAGACATACAGTCACAGGTAAAGATGAGGACAGACATACAGTCACAGGTAAAGATGAGGACAGACATACAGTCACAGGTAAAGATGAGGACAGACATACAGTCACAGGTAAAGATGAGGACAGACATACAGTCACAGGTAAAGATGAGGACAGACATACAGTCACAGGTAAAGATGAGGACAGACATACAGTCACAGGTAAATATGAGGACAGACATACAGTCACAGGTAAAGATGAGGACAGACATACAGTCACAGGTAAAGATGTGGACAGACATACAGTCACAGGTAAAGATGAGGACAGACATACAGTCACAGGTAAAGATGAGGACAGACATACAGTCACAGGTAAAGATGAGGACAGACATACAGTCACAGGTAAAGATGAGGACAGACATACAGTCACAGGTAAAGATGAGGACAGACATACAGTCACAGGTAAAGGACAGACATACAGTCACAGGTAAAGATGACTTCCTTTATAGAATTCCCTGATGTTTGTTTAGTTTAGTTTAGTTTAGTTTAGTTTAGTTTATTTAGGATCCACATTCCACAGTAACAACTACTCTTCCATTCCATGTAATGGATGTAGACCAGAGTTACCTTTCATTGTTCAACCATTCCCCTTCATATGAGTCTCTGTTGGAGTCTGTGTAGACGCCATGACCATGACGCAGGTCTTCATATGAGTCTCTGTTGGAGTCTGTGTAGACGCCATGACCATGACGCAGGTCTTCATATGAGTCTCTGTTGGAGTATGTGTAGACGCCATGACCATGACGCAGGTCTTCATATGAGTCTCTGTTGGAGTCTGTGTAGACGCCATGACCATGACGCAGGTCTTCATATGAGTCTCTGTTGGAGTATGTGTAGACGCCATGACCATGACGCAGGTCTTCATATGAGTCTCTGTTGGAGTATGTGTAGACGCCATGACCATGACGCAGGTCTTCATATGAGTCTCTGTTGGAGTATGTGTAGACGCCATGACCATGACGCAGGTCTTCATATGAGTCTCTGTTGGAGTCTGTGTAGACGCCATGACCATGACGCAGGTCTTCATATGAGTCTCTGTTGGAGTATGTGTAGACGCCATGACCATGACGCAGGTCTTCATATGAGTCTCTGTTGGAGTATGTGTAGACGCCATGACCATGACGCAGGTCTTCATATGAGTCTCTGTTGGAGTATGTGTAGACGCCATGACCATGACGCAGGTCTTCATATGAGTCTCTGTTGGAGTATGTGTAGACGCCATGACCATGACGCAGGTCTTCATATGAGTCTCTGTTGGAGTATGTGTAGACGCCATGACCATGACGCAGGTCTTCATATGAGTCTCTGTTGGAGTCTGTGTAGACGCCATGACCATGACGCAGGTCTTCATATGAGTCTCTGTTGGAGTATGTGTAGACGCCATGACCATGACGCAGGTCTTCATATGAGTCTCTGTTGGAGTATGTGTAGACGCCATGACCATGACGCAGGTCTTCAGCCCAGGATCCTAAAGGATGAAGAGAAGGAGAACCTCAAACTGAGTTCAATCAAGACCCACAATGGGGGTTTGGTCTTTTCCTGATGGGGAGTCAAACAACGAGAGTAGCAAGATACCTTTTAATGAACTGGGGTCCAAGGGTGAGAAACTACATTTCCCATTTAGGTCCACAGCTGATTTAATTTTTAATATGAAACTGTATGATTTGGGTGTGTCTCTTCTCAGTTTCTAGGGGGGGGGGGGGAAGTAACAACAGGGTTGTCAGGCCTCTGGTTTATTCAACCTCTATATCCTTCTCTCTACAGTACCTTGACTCTTATCTCTGGGCAGGTGTCTGGTTTGATTGATTGATTGAAAATTGTATTAGCAGATTGCAGAATGGCTCAATACACACAATTGTTAAGTGGATGCAGACCAGAGAAAGACTTTCGTCTTGTTTACATCAGGGTCCCCCATTTTTTATTAATAACAACTTATTATGATGTTTCTTCTTGACTTGTTTAAAGTTTCAAGTTTAAAGTTTCTTTATTAGTTGTCATACAAAAATACAGAATACTTTTATATGAAATGCTTTTTTCTGTTTTGCTCCTGAGAGTGTGCTAGATAAAAATAGATAAAGTATAAAATAGAAAGTCAAAAGTACGTAAACAAGTGTAAACAAAAGTGTTCATCAATATAGATATATACAATATACAATACAGAGTAGAAAGAATTTACAGTACAATACAGTATAAAGTACAATGCAGAAATGGGATGAGGTACAACTTAGGGTAAGGTGCAAGTTGTAGTTGAAGAAGACTTGTCCAGCCCATAGGGGCATTGCCTTGTGATTTCGGGCTTTACAAATAAATTTGATTTGATTTGATAGATGATATATACTGTAGACTACATAGCTTGGTTTTGCTCAGAAAAATACCAAATCTTATTTCAAATTCGCAAACAAAATCCAGTCTTAAGTTACAACCATATATTATTCAGTTGTATCATTCTCTTTTAATTATTATTTTATTAAAGTCCAGAGTAACCATTTCTATTCAGTTTACATGAAGCTATGGACTGGATTTGGATATTGATCTGACACACTGACCAAGAGCAGTTTCATGCATTTAGAACTTGAAATTTTCAATCAATCAATCACTGCGCAACGTTTTTTTTCCGCACAATTAACACTTTCAGTGCCACCAGGGGGCGCACGACTTAGTGCTTGAATGCCACCATCGGTGCCAATGTTAACGTTAATATCGCCTAATCTATGTTTTAAATGATGGCTATGTGTCTAATCTGCCCGTCGCTTATCAAAGAATCATTTTCCAGTCAGTGTTGTCAAGGCAGATTGGTTTTTTATCGCTTCATTTCCGTTTGAGAGCATTTTGAAAAGCACCCGTTTTGAGGTGAAAAACAGCCCATTCTGTGATAATCGCCTTTTACTGGAATATTCCAGAACGTTGATATTTGTCGGCCTATTTATGAATCATTTTCAAATAAACGCTAGATGATCAATACTATACGTGCACGCACGCACGTTTGAGGCGCGCACGGATAATAGCTGCTTTCATTTCCTCGTGGATTTTACAGTGAAACAGCTGGAGCACATATCACAAAAAAGCTTATATCTTCATGAAAACGAGTCTGATTATCCTAACACTGATAACATAGATACCTTACCTGACATCAGATGGTATCCAACTGGTATATTCCAATTCCTAATCACCATTCGAAAAAATCGATAAGTGTATAGATCTAACGTGTATACAGTAGAACTCATGATCCGCGGGGCTCAGAGCCCCCTGAATGAACTCTGGTACTCCGGCTGCATGGGTGAGAAGTGAAATGTGGACTGGAATATATTTTTTTCCCATTTTCATTGAGTCCATTCCAAAAGGGTGATTTACCATCTGGGAGACGATAGGGGGTGCTTTTTTCACATCTGATCGCCGGCGGCCCTTGGGTAGGCTAGGGTAGGCTCGCGTGATGCAATATGATTTCAGATCGCTAAAAAAAAAAAAAAAAAATCAGAGAAATCTTGTGAGTAGCTTTCAAAGTAACTATCGTAAACACGAGTTTAGCCGTGAGTGGCTCTCAAAGTGTTAACAATTGTGTGTATTGAGCCGTACTGTATTATTTGTACCCATTCTGCAATCTGTTAAATACAATTTTCATTAATTCATTCATTCACAGACAGTAACACAGGACAAAAACACATTTCAACCCCCTCCCTTCCCTAATTATAATTTAAATTGACATTCACGTAAAAGTAAGCTTACTATTATAACATTATATTCTTGTCTCCAAAGTGTGTGCATGTTTTTTTTCTTCCTGAGGATGGCGCCATCCCCCCATCTAAACATGATGTGTTTCTTTTCGCTTCTTGATTGATTGATTGAAAACTTTATTAACAGATTGTAGAATTGGTACAGTACAGTACAGTACAGCTCAATAATTGTTAAGGGGATGCAGACCAGAGAAAGACTTTCGTCTTGTTTACATCAGGGTCCCCCATTTTCAATTCATCATAACATATATGACATACATGACATACAGATAGACAGTAGTGCTACATCTATACATTTATGACATACCAGATTTGCAAATACAGTACTGTTTGTGATACGAAAAGAGTCCAGAAAAGAGAGTATATACATTTGATGTAGAAACTGTACATTGGAGGAGGTTGGGTAGGTGGGGTGGGGTTGGGGGGGTGGGGGGGACTGTACATTGGAGGTGGTTCGGTGGGTGGGAGGGGTGGGTTGGTGGGGGACACTGTACAACTGTACAAGCAAAACTGTACATTGGAATATTGACAACCATACTTGGTCATTTACTGTACATTGGAGGGGATTAGGTTAGGACATTTACAGGGGCCAGTTTCGAATTGCAGTCTCCCGTAGGTGTTCTTTGAGAGTGGTTTTGAAAGTGGGTATTGATTCACATTCCTTTACAGCTTTGGGTAGGGCGTTCCACATTGATGTGGCATAATTGCGAAACGTGTTTAGTCCCTTGTTTGAGCCGAATCTGGGTTTAACATGATTTGTGGAGCTCCCTCTGGTGTAGTGGTTGTGGTATTCACTGACCTTTGGGAAGTATTTTGACATGTACATGGGTAACTTGGTCGTGTAGTGTATCTTGTAGACCAGGCCCATTGCAAGTTCCTGTACTCTGTCGTCTACTCTAAGCCATCCTAGGTTGTCAAAGTGGGCAGGGGTGATCAACGTCCTTTTAGCTTGGCCCTCAGAGCCCACCACTTCTAAATATTCTATATATTTTTTAAAGTGACATATAAAAACGCCACTGTGCGTGCGTGCACGTGTATGTGTGTTTGGGGGGGCCTCCACAAGAATCTGGCCCAGGGGCCTCTGAAGTCTTAATCTGGCCTTGGAGAGGAGTATGTATATTTTAGATTAGATTAGATTGAAATATATTGTCATTATACAGCACAAGTACAGTACGACGAAAAGACGTTTGGAATCCAACCAGAGTGCAAATGTAACAGTAAAGTGCAACAGCAATATACAATGTACAGGTGATTAAACTGGGTACAAAATATATAAATGAGTACTACTGAGTGTAGTGCTAATCAGATGTATGTGCAGAGTTGTAATACCAATATGTACATATTGCCTTCATGTATGTATTATTTATGAATAATAATGTGTTTTTATCCATGTTCTGTCATTCATCATTAGGGTGAACCAGAAGTGGTGGATCCTACCAACCTATTTGCCAGTTTACCACAATCAACACCCAAGAAAATTCGTCCAGAAAACCCTGCAGAGTTCAAACTCCCACAGCTGACTAGTCCTGAAATACTGACCGCTATGAAAGCCAGAGACAAAAAATGCTCTGAGTTTCGTAAAAGTCAGTCAAAGCTTACCAAAAGCACGAGCAGTGAACTCCAAGACCACGTGACTGAACTCAAACTAGAAAGAAACAGACTAAGAAATGACGTAAACTCCATGATAAAAACTGCTAAAAAAAATTTCATCAATGACAAAACCGAGGAAAACAAAAATAAACCACGTGAACTTTGGAAATTACTCAACAATCAACTAGGCTGCAGTAAAAAACTCAAAACCAGGTTCTCAAACATAAACATAAAGACGGACAACACGCTCATCACAGACAAGCTGGATGTAGCCAATTACTTAAACACTTTCTTCACAAACATAGCCACAACACTGGTAAACAAACTACCCTCCCACTCAGGGCAGTATGGGGTAGAACACATAGTAGCATACTACAAGAACCTAGGCGTCCACAAAGACGACTTCAAACTGGAAATAGTAACTACAGATGAGGTACTCAAAAAACTGAGCGCCCTCCAACCAAACAAGGCCACTGGCCATGACAACATCCCCTCCAAATTCCTCAGAGACTCAGCAGCAGCCATCACCCCAGTCATCACACACATAATAAACCTCTCCATAAAACAGGGACACGTCCCCAAGGACTTCAAAATTGCGAGAGTAACACCCCTGCACAAAAAGGGCAGCAAATTAGACCCGGGTAACTACCGCCCTGTTTCTATCCTTACATCCATCTCGAAAGTCATGGAAAAAATAGTATACGAACAGATCGAAAAGTACCTCGCGGAAAAAAATCTAATCTACGAATTCCAATCTGGCTTCAGAACATCCCACTCCACTGACACATGCCTTCTCTACTTGAACGACCACATCAAACAAGAGGTGGACGCGGGCAAATACTGCGGCATGGTCATGCTGGACCTACAAAAGGCCTTCGACACTGTCAATCACACCATTCTGATTGACAAGCTAAAAGCAATTGGTTTTGATAGTTTATCAGTGAGCTGGATACAATCCTACCTGGAGGGGAGGGAACAGATGGTGGAAGTAAACGGTACACTATCCCCCCCCCTCACAGTGAGCTGTGGTGTTCCACAAGGAAGCATACTAGGACCGCTACTATTCCTAATTTATGCAAATGACATGTCGTCAGCTTGTGACTGCAACTTGTTCCTGTTTGCGGACGACTCAGCCCTGCTGGTCTCTGACAAGAACAAGTTACAGGTTGAAAAAGCCCTCAGCTCGGAACTAGGCAAAATCTGCATATGGCTCGCCGACAACAAACTATCATTACACATGGGCAAAACAGAGTCCATTCTCTTCGGTTCAAATAACAAACTCAGCAAGACCGACGGCTTCTCGGTTACAGTGGGTGACAATATTATCACAAGGAAAGATGAAATTACCTACCTGGGTTCCATCCTAGAGGCTAATCTTTCCTGTGACAAAATGGCATCCAATGTAATAAAAAAAGTCAACCAACGAACGCGATTCTTGTACCGGATCTCCTCTCTGGTAAACAAGAATACCCTGAAGACTCTAGCAGGAGCACTCATTCAAGGGTACTACGACTATGCTTGCACCTCATGGTACCAAAGCACCTCAAAGGCACTAAAAAACAAATTACAAACATCTCAAAACAAGCTAGTCAGACTACTACTTGACCTGACTCCTAGAACCCACCTCACCCCTGCCCACTTTGACAACCTAGGATGGCTTAGAGTAGACGACAGAGTACAGCAACTTGCAATGGGCCTGGTCTACAAGATACACTACGCGACCAAGGTACCCATGTACATGTCAAAATACTTCCCAAAGGTCAGTGAATACCACGATCACAACACCAGAGGGAGCTCCACAAATCATGTAAAACCCAGATTCGGATCAAACAAGGGACTAAACACGTTTCGCAATTATGCCACATCAATGTGGAACGCCCTGCCTAAAGCTGTAAAGGAATGTGAATCACTACCCACCTTCAAAAACACTCTCAAAAAACACCTACGTGAGACTGCAATTCGAAACTGGCCCCTACAAATGTCCTAACCTAGTTGTACAGTAAATGACCAAGTAAGGCTTTGTCAATATTCAAATGTACAGTGTAAAATGTGTGTGTGTCCCCTTCCCAACCCCCCCCCCCCCCCCCCCCACCTCCAATGTACAGCCCTCACCCAAACCACCCAACCCCACCCCACCCAACCAACCTCCTCCAATGTACAGTTTCTATGCCAAATGTATATACACTCCTTTTCTGGACACTTTTGTATCACAAACAGTACTGTATTTGCAAATCTGATATGTCATAAATGTATAGATGTAGCAGTACTGTCTATCTGTATGTCATGTATGTCATATATGTTATGATGAATTGAAAATGGGGGACCCTGATGTAAACAAGTCGAAAGTCTTTCTCTGGTCTGCATCCCCTTAACAATTGTATGTATTGAGCTGTACTGTACTGTACCCATTCTGCAATCTGTTAATAAACTTTTCAATCAATCAATCAATCCTCAGCAAACAGTAACCCGCAGAAAACCATGTATTTCCCTGGCACCCAGCTGGACACAACAATCGGTAGGCTAATTAATCATATCTCATGCTATGAATTTTCTATTACTTTTCAATGTAATCAATGTAATGAAAGTTATTTAATTTGTAGGACATGGCATCTTCTTCCACAATGACTACGTGCAGGACAAAAACAAGGCTAACCTTCCATGTGACTGAGTATATGTTATCTATCTAGGATCCCTAATAAAAGTCAATACATTACATTTGAGTAATTTAGTCAGTGCTGAAACACTCATGTAAAGGTGAGTAGAGAAACTAAACATGTTCATGTTGGTTTGTCTGCAACAGGAAACGCACCAAATGGAATCTACTGAAATGGACATCAGTGCATCGTCATCAGCTGTGTTGGACATCAGGATGACTTCAGAGGCTGCTGCTGATCCTGCAGAGTCCAGTTGTGTCCCCTTGACAAGCTCCTCGACCTCAGGCAAGACATCTAGTTCAGGAGGCACATCAAGCATCGCTGGACTAATAAGAGCAAGAAATAACAACAAGTGCATTGTGAATGAGTCCAATCTCATGGAACTCTTCCAAAGGTGTCATATTTGTGGAGATGCATTGTGTGACCTGAACCAAGACATATCAACATCTGGCAGCAGAATCAAAGTGACATGGAAATGCAACGATGGACACACTGGAGACTGGGAGTCGTGTCCAACTGTACGTGGAATGGCTGAAAATAACCTGCTAGCAGCAGCAGCAACACTTTTCACTGGTGCAACTTACACTGACATTGCTGATTGGGCTTTTGAAGCTTCAGCTGCCTCAGAAAACAACAACGTACTACAATATACAGTCCAGCTACCTGATTCCAGTCATTGGAAAAGCATACGAGGAGCAGGAGAATTCTGACATGTACCAGACTTGCACATACAGACAGTACTGTTTGTGATATAAAAATAGTCCAGAAAAGGGAGTATATTTGACGTAGAAACTGTACATTGGAGGAGGTTGGGTAGGGGGGGACGGGACGGGACTGTACATTGGAGGTGGGGGACATACACTGTACAACTGTACAAACAAAACTGTACTGTACATTGGAATATTGACAACCATACTTGGTCATTTACTGTACATTGAGGGGGTTGTGTTAGGACATTTACAGGGGCCAGTCATAGCATACTGTGTTATTTTTTGATGGGCCCGAGCCATACTGTACATGGTCTGTTGGTTTGATCGGGCCGCCGAGCCACTGTATACTGTACATGGTCTGCTTGGTTTGATCAGGGGCCGCCGAGCCACTGTATACTGTACATGGTCTGCTTGGTTTGATCAGGGGCCACCGAGCCACTGTATACTGTACATGGTCTGCTTGGTTTGATCAGGGGCCACCGAGCCACAGTATACTGTTCATGGTCTGTTGGTTTGATCAGGGGCCGCCGAGCCACTGTATACTGTACATGGTCTGCTTGGTTTGATCAGGGGCCACCGAGCCACTGTATACTGTACATGGTCTGCTTGGTTTGATCAGGGGCCACCGAGCCACTGTATACTGTACATGGTCTGCTTGGTTTGATCAGGGGCCGCCGAGCCACTGTATACTGTACATGGTCTGCTTGGTTTGATCAGGGGCCACCGAGCCACTGTATACTGTTCATGGTCTGCTTGGTTTGATCAGGGGCCGCCGAGCCACTGTATACTGTACATGGTCTGCTTGGTTTGATCAGGGGCCGCCGAGCCACTGTATACTGTTCATGGTCTGTTGGTTTGATCAGGGGCCGCCGAGCCACTGTATACTGTACATGGTCTGCTTGGTTTGATCAGGGGCCGCCGAGCCACTGTATACTGTACATGGTCTGTTGGTTTGATCAGGGGCCGCCGAGCCACTGTATACTGTACATGGTCTGGTTTGATCAGGGGCCGCCGAGCCACTGTATACTGTACATGGTCTGGTTTGATCGGGCCGCCGAGCCACTGTATACTGTACATGGTCTGTTGGTTTGATCAGGGGCCGCCGAGCCACTGTATACTGTACATGGTCTGTTGGTTTGATCAGGGGCCGCCGAGCCACTGTATACTGTACATGGTCTGTTGGTTTGATCGGGCCACCGAGCCACTGTATACTGTACATGGTCTGGTTTGATCAGGGGCCGCCGAGCCACTGTATACTGTACATGGTCTGTTGGTTTGATCAGGGGCCGCCGAGCCACTGTATACTGTACATGGTCTGTTGGTTTGATCGGGCCACCGAGCCACTGTATACTGTACATGGTCTGGTTTGATCAGGGGCCGCCGAGCCACTGTATACTGTACATGGTCTGGTTTGATCAGGGGCCGCCGAGCCACTGTATACTGTACATGGTCTGTTGGTTTGATCAGGGGCCGCCGAGCCACTGTATACTGTACATGGTCTGGTTTGATCAGGGGCCGCCGAGCCACTGTATACTGTACATGGTCTGTTGGTTTGATCAGGGGCCGCCGAGCCACTGTATACTGTACATGGTCTGTTGGTTTGATCAGGGGCCGCCGAGCCACTGTATACTGTACATGGTCTGTTGGTTTGATCAGGGGCCGCCGAGCCACTGTATACTGTACATGGTCTGTTGGTTTGATCAGGGGCCGCCGAGCCACTGTATACTGTACATGGTCTGTTGGTTTGATCAGGGGCCGCCGAGCCACTGTATACTGTACATGGTCTGGTTTGATCAGGGGCCGCCGAGCCACTGTATACTGTACATGGTCTGTTGGTTTGATCAGGGGCCGCCGAGCCACTGTATACTGTACATGGTCTGTTGGTTTGATCAGGGGCCGCCGAGCCACTGTATACTGTACATGGTCTGGTTTGATCAGGGGCCGCCGAGCCACTGTATACTGTACATGGTCTGTTGGTTTGATCAGGGGCCGCCGAGCCACTGTATACTGTACATGGTCTGTTGGTTTGATCAGGGGCCGCCGAGCCACTGTATACTGTACATGGTCTGGTTTGATCAGGGGCCGCCGAGCCACTGTATACTGTACATGGTCTGTTGGTTTGATCAGGGGCCGCCGAGCCACTGTATACTGTACATGGTCTGGTTTGATCAGGGGCCGCCGAGCCACTGTATACTGTACATGGTCTGGTTTGATCAGGGGCCACCGAGCCACTGTATACTGTACGTCCCCAAAATGAATGGAAGCGAATGAGGAGCCTGACACCTGGGAGGAATGGGGGTGTTGCAGCGTTGGGGATGTTTAAAAAATATAATTTTATATATAATATAATAATTTGTGCTTCACCTAAAAATTTGGTCAGCAGCCTCCACTGGTTTAGAATGTGTCTTATCTTGCATAAAACACCAACACTCCGTGCCAATTTAGTCCTGACATATTTGACTTGAGGTTTCCAGTTGAGTTTGTGGTCTATTATCACACCCAGAAATGTATTCTCAAATACCCTCTCCAGTTTAATACTATCAATCATTAGTTCAACCGGTGTATTTGCTTGTATATCACATTTACCAAATATCATGATTTTTTTTTTTTTTTTATATTTAATGATAATTTATTTACATCAAACCACACTTTCAGCTTGGATAGCTCAGCTGTGACATTCTTTAAAAGCATTTGGAGGTTCTCTCCCTCACAGAAGACATTTGTATCGTCAGCAAAAATAACATTTTTCAATATTTTAGACGCATTACCTATATCATTTTAGGTAATGCGTCATCACTTTATATACAGTGATATTCTGAATACACAGCTGGCTGGTGTCATGATTGTGTTTACTGGTGGTGGACTATGTCCCCTGCATATTTGATTTGCAGCAGGGTATTTGACATCTTAGTGCTGCTAAGGTCAGGTTGCTGTGTTTTCTAGAAAGTGGTCATAAATAAGCTGAATCACACAGATAACAGGTGGTTTTGACATAAACCAGGACATTGAACATCTCTGTGTGCGTTCTCCTGACAAGCAATCACAATTATGATGAATCACTATACACATAATTATGTCATGAAAGACAAGTGTCATTTGAATATATGCAATACATATCATTTATATTTATGTGAGACAATCATAGATTTTCCACAACAGCCGTTGCAACGCACTCTCATTATCTTTGCTCTAAAAGACGCAAAGGGTGATCAATATCGTCCTAATGACATACCTGTATGTCATGTATGTCCCTATGCCATAAATGTCATGATGTCATGTATGTTGTGTATGTCATAAATGTCACTATGAATTGAAAATGGGGGACCCTGATGTAAACAAGACGAAAGTCTTCTCTGGTCTGCATCCCCTTAACAAGTGTGTGTATTGAGCTGTACTGTATTGTACCCATTCTGCAATCTGTTAAATAAAGTTTTCATTCAGGTACAGTTTTGATTATGATCATTTGCTGGAGGTTTAAACTGCTGAGGTAAAAATGACCCTGTTATGGACACTGTTCTTTTCCTTTTTGAATATTGATTTGGTGCCACTGTTTGGTGCCTTGTTCTCTGTTGAGTTTTTGTGAAATAAATACTATTTTAAAACTGTTTCACGGTTTTGTGTCACTACACCCTCACCTTCTATGTCTGTGGCCTTGTGTTGTGTCCCCTTACTGCGGGGTGTAACAGACCCCAAGGATAAAGGGAATAAAGTAAATGTGAGGTTAATTAGAACATTTATGAATGAATTAAAACAAACTCAAGTTTACAAGTAAGGTTTCATAATGGAAACCAGGGACGTTTCCACAGAACGGTTCCTGTGAAAATGCTTGTACAGCACCTACCCATAAGATTTCTTAAATTAAAGCAGACAAAATGTCCAAATTGAATTCTCCAATTTAAATGTACAGTATGCACAACCCCCCCCCCCCTCCTAAACTTGTGTTTCTGATAGGCAGTCTTTTCTTGTCCATATAGAAACTCCTGAACCTCAAAGCAGTTCATGTCTTCAATTATGCTTGAAAGAATAGACAAAATGTCAAAGAATAATCCAAAAAATACTTCCATATGGGAAAAGTACACTGTGGGAGCATTATGTTCTTTACTGAGTGAGAAGATGGTTTGAAACCACATAACTTCCCATTCAAATCAACATCTATGAATGGTCAATAGAGGCCTGCACCGAATGTTTATGTAGTTCTCCTTCTTCCAGCATGGCTGCCTGTGATTGATTGATTGATTGATTGATTGATTGATTGATTGATTGATTGATTGATTGATTGAAAAGTTTACTAACACAAGGGCCAACGATCGGCTAACTGTTATCCAGAGTCACCAGAGGGATATGCAAAGGACAGACATACAGTCAGACATACAGTCACAGGTAAAGATGAGGACAGACATACAGTCACAGGTAAAGATGAGGACAGACATACAGTCACAGGTAAAGATGAGGACAGACATACAGTCACAGGTAAAGATGAGGACAGACATACAGTCACAGGTAAAGATGAGGACAGACATACAGTCACAGGTAAAGATGAGGACAGACATACAGTCACAGGTAAAGATGAGGACAGACATACAGTCACAGGTAAAGATGAGGACAGACATACAGTCACAGGTAAAGATGAGGACAGACATACAGTCACAGGTAAAGATGAGGACAGACATACAGTCACAGGTAAAGATGAGGACAGACATACAGTCACAGGTAAAGATGAGGACAGACATACAGTCACAGGTAAAGATGAGGACAGACATACAGTCACAGGTAAAGATGAGGACAGACATACAGTCACAGGTAAAGATGAGGACAGACATACAGTCACAGGTAAAGATGAGGACAGACATACAGTCACAGGTAAAGATGAGGACAGACATACAGTCACAGGTAAAGATGAGGACAGACATACAGTCACAGGTAAAGATGAGGACAGACATACAGTCACAGGTAAAGATGAGGACAGACATACAGTCACAGGTAAAGATGAGGACAGACATACAGTCACAGGTAAAGATGAGGACAGACATACAGTCACAGGTAAAGATGAGGACAGACATACAGTCACAGGTAAAGATGAGGACAGACATACAGTCACAGGTAAAGATGAGGACAGACATACAGTCACAGGTAAAGGACAGACATACAGTCACAGGTAAAGATGACTTCCTTTATAGAATTCCCTGATGTTTGTTTAGTTTAGTTTAGTTTAGTTTAGTTTATTTAGGATCCACATTCCACAGTAACAACTACTCTTCCATTCCATGTAATGGATGTAGACCAGAGTTACCTTTCATTGTTCAACCATTCCCCATCATATGAGTCTCTGTTGGAGTCTGTGTAGACGCCATGACCATTGTTGTGAAGGATCAGATTAAACCGAATATATATATTTATTTATGGATATATATTTAATAGTATTTGTATATCGTTCGATATCCCTTGTATATTCTTTGTACATATACACTGAATATCCCTTTAGTCTACTACAGCCCATAATAGTTCATTCTCTCATTGGACAAGGACCTGGCGCCAGCAGACAAGCCCCTTGAGTCAAGTTCAATAGCGCCGACGAACATGTCGTGACAAGCCCCGGTTCCACGTAGGAATACGGCTACCGAAATACGAATGGTACTATTTGTTCACCGCGCATATAAATATGGCGCAAGTAAATGTAGACGACCCTTAGCCCTTAGTCCTTTACCCTCCAACCTAGTAACAGACGTGAAGCCTCACCCACGACCAGCGTGTGGTGCAGTATGGTCTATTTGGCCCCAGAATAGGCATTGAGACCTCGTGTAAATTAATAGCTGAATTGTCATAGTTTGGCACTGTACCGTCGAGTGGGACGTATTTCTATTAAGTTAATAATAGTCTATTATGTATGGTGCATCGTGCGGTATCGAGTTCTAAAGTGAGTAGCATCCCCATCGCCTCCTCGTGTTATCTAGAAGCTTAACCAGGTTGGGCAGACCACATGTGGTGCTTGCATCCGAGGAGTTCTAGACGAGGACCGAAGGGACCTGCACATTGGATTACCTACCCGGACGACTGCTGAGCCCTATACGGCATGGAATATCTATTTGCTTTGGGTGCTTTGATTTGTGGAGCGGATAACAGCCAACGCCGGTGAGTGTTGGAATTACCCCCGAGAGGAGCCCAGGTGAGACGGCGCTCAACCCAGACCGAGGTTGCCTCGCTTCTCCTTCGTTGTGGACCTACAGCCTACAGCTACCGTCTACAAGAGGGCCCAAGTGTATTCATCTGTGGATCAAGATACTGCGGGCACTGTGTTCTGTACCTGAATTCTCCCCAGAAATCGTTGGCCAGATGGGATACAGCTGACGGCTCTCCTAACCCCCCCCCCCCCCCTACTGACTTACAACCGGCAGGACCCCTTTAGTATATCCCGCTATAATCATTAAGTACCATCGCTATAATTCCCTAAGAACCAGGTTGTATACTTGCTTCCTGCGTAACCAGAGATTGGACATTCAGTGTTGATTTGCCTACGAATACTCATTTGCCTTACAAGTGCATTCAAATCATAAATGTAATAAGTAACTATTGTATATACCCTTTGCTATATTAAATATTCGACTGTTACATTTGTGTGGACCTGATTTCATATGTGGGAAAGTGTTCATCATATTTAGATATTGTGTACTGTATGGCCAGTAGTTAAAGTACATAAAGCGGTAGTGGTTTAATGATACCATACTTATCAATACAGTCAGGGAATTGTACCCCTCAGTTACAATTGGTCCTTCGAGCCGGATGGTAACTAGTGTAATATTAATATAGTGTTATTAATATTGAAATGGCCTATGATGAACACTCCACGAAACGGTCCCCCTAAAGTAGAACGCCCGCAGCGCAGACGACAGCCACCTCAGTACTTAGAGGATTATGCTGTCAGTCAACTACCTAGCCTTCTACAGACGGTAAACGCGGTAAAAGTAGAAAGTAAAATTATGTCTGACCTTAACGACCAGGATACCCCAACCACAGAGGCCCTAGTGGGTTCTAATGTAACTGACCAAGCTCACGGTGGGGACCAGGAGGGAACTGACATGCTTTTACCCCCCGCCAATACCGAAGAAGTAGTTCCCGACCAGCTCCGGGAGGAAGACAACCCTACAGAGAGAGAACTCTGCACGGTAGAAGAAGAGGAGAGCACCGAGGAGATAGAGCTCCAGGACTCCCCGCAGGAGAGCGCATCTCCCACGGGCACTGCCAGGAGCGGGTCACCCCAACCAGCGCCTTCTCCCAGCGAAGCGGACAAGATGCTGGCAAAGGCGTTCCTTGCCAGCCTAGCAGCAGCCACAGAGCGCGACCGGCTCCAAGCGCAGACGCTTAGTGAGCGCGAACATTCTACTCTGGAAAGAGAACGCATTCAAGCGCAGCAACGGAGCGACGAAGAGCGCATACGTCTGGAGATGAGACGCCTTCAGACGGAAGAGAATATGGCAAGAGACCGAGCAGACACCCAGCGTGCCGCTGCCGGTGCCAAACGAGAGGCGGACCTCACCAAGCGCGAAGCCGAGCGCGACAAGTTACAAGCGCAACTAATGGAGCAGCTGATCACCAAGGCAACACCCTCTCCCTCCGCCAGGGGTTCAAGGGCCTCGTCGAGACAACAGTCAAGGGCAGCATCCCCTAACCGACCAAGCGACCCTGAACTTGACCACCAGAGAGAGCCCATACCCCCCGCAGACCCCCTTCCCCGACCGGTCCAAGCGAGACCCAGCTACAAGGAAGGAGCAGCATACACTG
The DNA here is from genome assembly GCF_963971535.1 of Notolepis coatsorum. NCBI lineage: Eukaryota > Metazoa > Chordata > Actinopteri > Aulopiformes > Paralepididae > Notolepis > Notolepis coatsorum. The sequence continues at coordinate 161,037,742 of NC_140170.1, read as the reverse complement.
CGGAGAGGCTAAATAAACGACTACAGGATCTAGAGGACCTGACAGAAGAAGAAGAGGGAGAGGAGGAGAACCAAGCCCGACGACAGCACAGTACTCCACCGGACCAGGAGGTCCAGTACAGCCCAGGCTATACCCCCGCGGCGCTGCGCTACAGACCCCCGACTCTATTCACGGGTGAGCATGACGCACGACCAGCCCCGAGGAACAGCACCTGGACCAGCGGGCCATGGTACCCTGCCGGTACCAGCCCACAGAGAGGCGCAAGAGGAGACTCGCCTAGGAGGCCTCTCTCCCAACGCTCACCGATGTGCCAGCCATCCACGGCGTCATACATTGGCACACCGACGTTTCCAGACTTCACCCATGAGAATCGAGCACAGTACACGGAGCTCCGGATGTGCTTAGAGACAATGATGGTGGATGTCGCTGATGAACGCCACAAGTATGCAATATTACTGAAGCACCTGAAAGTACCCCGAGCGCACAATATAGCGCTAGCCTATGCCACTTCTACGACCCCATACACCGCGGCCCTAGCAGCGCTGGACCAGAGATATGGACGTATATGGGATTACGTAATCCAAGAGATAAGGCATATTGACCGCCTACCCCCAGCAACAGACAATCGCTCACTAGACGACCTGTCTATAAAAGTGCAGTCCCTGGTAGGGATGCTGGGAGCGCAACGAGAAAAGGGTATGCACGAGCTATACGCCAACTCTAACGTCGAGAGGATTTTAGAGAAGCTGCCGCCCGCCAGACAAGAGCGCTTTAGGCGGCAAAGAGACCACCGTGATCCTAACGGTCCCGAACCATCCCTCCTAGACCTAGCCGACTTCCTGGCGAGAGAAGTCAGCAGCCTACGATTGGATACGTTCGTGCGGAGCACACCAAGCTCCCGAGAGGGACCTAGGAGAGTAAACGATGGAAGAAGATCGGTGACTGTCATGCACCAATCAGAATCAGTACCGAGCAGTAAGAACCACAGTACCCCCTTGAAGAAAGAGAAGTGGAAGATGGTGTGCCCGTACTGCGAGAAGGAACACTGGCTGTCACAATGCGACCTATTTAAGAAGATGAATGCAGAAGAAGTGAGTCACTGGATAAAGTCCAACAGGCGCTGTTACCGATGTGCGCGCAGTCACATGGCAGCCGAGTGCCGCCTAAAGAAGAGGTGCAGTCGGTGTGACGGAGCCCACCTAGATGTCCTGCACGACAGTAACAGAAGAAAGCCTGCACCATCGAGCAGCACAAAGGCAAGTGTCATGTACATTGACCCCGCCAGCAGCAGCGGCGCCCAGGTGCTCTTAAAGGTGGTCCGTGTAACATTGAGCTACCAAGATAAAGTCATGGACACTTACGCCGTCCTTGATGACGGGTCAGAGAAGACCCTTCTCCTCGCATCCGCTGCGGCCCAGCTGGGACTGCGGGGGAGCGAGAACCAGATGACGATTCGGACAATAAGAAGAGATCTAAAGACGATAAAAGGCGAGAATGTCTCCTTCACTATCGCAACAAGCGGGCAGCCAGAGAGACGGTATAGGATTGCGAATGCTTTCACCAGCCAAGAAATAGGACTATCACAGTACACCTACCCCATCGCCAAACTGATGGATAAATATGTGCACCTGCGTCAACTACCTATCCCGCTCATAGACGGCGCCACCCCGACCCTGCTGATAGGCTCCGACCATGCAGACCTCATAGTCCCGATAGACCGGGTCCATACAGGACCCAGAGGCTGTCCTGCAGCAGTCGAGACCCGCCTAGGATGGACATTACAAGGTCCCCTCGCTAAATCTCTTAACCGAACAGCAGCCACTAGCTGCCTCCACTCCAGAGTGACAGAAGAAGACACCACTCTCCTGCAGCATGTCGAGAGGCTATGGACACTAGAGACAATGCCCTTTAAGAACGAAAAGAAAGATATTCGTTCTAAAGAAGACATTTACGCCATAAACCTCCTCGAGCAAGGGACAAAGAGAGTCACAGTCAGCGGAGTGATGAGATACGCAACTCCACTCCTGAGGCGAGAGGGAATGCCCACCTTTCACGCCACAAAAGAAGCTACGGAGCGGTATCTATTGAACACAGAGCGGCGCCTAGCCAAAGACCCCGCTCAAGAGAGTGTGTACCGCGCTGAGATTGAGAAGCTAATCACAGCGGGACACGTAACGAAGATTGACATTAAAGAGGCCGATCAGACGACCGAATCATGGTACGTGCCGCACCACAAGGTCCACCACAACGGCAAGGACAAGGATCGCATTGTGTTTAACTGCAGCTACCAGATCGGATCCCAGAATCTGAATAAAGAGCTCTTGCCCGGCCCCACACTCGGCCCCTCTCTACTAGGCGTGCTACTACGCTTCCGCCAGGACAAGGTGGCTATCAGCGGGGATATCAAAGGGATGTTCCTGCAGGTGAGACTAGTGGAGGAGGATAAGCCCCTACTGCGGTTCCTATGGAGAGAGAGGATCGGAGATGAGCACCCAGCCATCTACCAATGGGAAGTCCTCCCCTTCGGAACCACATGCAGCCCGTGCTGTGCTACATTTGCACTGCAGAAACACGTCGCAGAGGACCCAGCAGCAGATGAAGAGGTCCGACACAGTGTGAAGAACAGTTTCCACGTGGACAACTGTTTACAAAGCGTTTCGACCCAAGAAGAAGCCGAGGCTCTCCTACTCAAGCTACGCGCCTCCCTGATCAAAGGCGGCTTTGATCTCAGGCAGTGGGCCAGCAGCGACCCGCAAGTATTGCGCAGCCTCTCCCCCGCGGACAAGGCAGCCAGTAGCGAGACCTGGATGGCGACCATCCCAGGAGAAGCCCAAGAAATGACACTAGGACTAGTCTGGCGCTTCAAAACAGACTCGCTCCACTATAGACACAAACCCCTGACCACGGAGCAGGGAAGGTCGACGGCGATACCGACCACCAGACGGAGTGTGTACAGAACACTCGCCAGACAATATGACCCGTTGGGATGTATTCTACCTTACACCACCAGGGCAAAGATGATTGTACGAGCACTATGGGACAAGGACCAGGGCTGGGACGACCCAATACCCGCACACCTTGCCTCCACATGGAGAGAGTGGGAGACGGAACTCCGCTCACTCCCAGGCGTCAACATACGCCGCAGCTACTTCCCACCCACAGTGAGGCCAGAGACATGCAAGATGGATCTACACGTCTTCAGCGACGCCTCCGAAGTAGCCTATGGATCTGTGGCCTACTTGCGTGCCCAAGAGAAGGGAGGAGAGATACACACCGCTTTCATCCTGGCTCGCTCAAGAATAGCCCCACGAAAGCAACAATCTATCCCGCGTCTAGAGCTCTGCGCAGCCCTAGCAGGAGCGCATCTAGCCACGTTAATCCAACGTGAACTCACCATCCCGGTGCAAAGAACAATCTTGTGGTCAGACTCTACGACAGTACTCACATGGATCAAGTCTGATTCATGCAGATACAAGGTCTTCGTGGGAGTCAGAGTCACAGAGATTCAAGAGTTAACAGAAGCAGCAAGCTGGCGGTATGTGGACACCAAACACAACCCAGCTGACGTCATCACCCGGGGAATGTCCCTAGATGACCTCACCCGTCACAACATCTACAGTGACGGACCAGAGTTCCTCAAGCTCCCGGAAGAAGAGTGGCCTACGCCCACCCCACGGGAAGCGAGTAAAGAGGAGGCTGAAAACAAGAAACCTATGTTCTGTGGATTGAGCACAGTCGCCCCCACAGCCCCCAACATAGATGATTGCCTCACCCTACAGAGTGCGCAGATAAAGACATTCCTGTGGCACCACCCAGAGATTCAGCCCACCACTGACATTTCAGCAGCTGACTACGAAGAAGCAGAACTTCTTCTACTACAACGAGCCCAGAGAGACTCGTTCCCCGATGAGCTAGACTGTCTACAGGGAGGAAAGCCCGTCCCATCAGACAGCAGACTGCTCCACCTGGCACCCGAGAGTGACGCCCATAATCTCATCAGAGTGGGTGGTCGTCTGCGGAGAGCCCCCGACCTACCGGATGACGTTAAGTACCCGATAGTCTTGAACAGCCGACACAAGGTCACAGAGCTGATCATAAAGAAATACGACGAGGATGTGCACCACGCAGGAGCAGAGAGAGTCTTCGCGGAGATCAGACGTCGCTATTGGATACTTCAAGGGAGAGAAGCAGTGCGACGCTTCCAGCGAACCTGTCTAGACTGCCGAAAGTGGCGCGCGCAGCCCAGCATACCCCGGATGGCTGACCTACCTCCCTGTCGCCTCCGACTCGGCGACAAGCCCTTTCACTCCACAGGCATGGACTGTTTTGGCCCGTTGTATATAAAGAAAGGAAGAGGAACCGAGAAGCGGTGGGGTATTGTATTCAAATGCATGACCACCAGAGCGATACATATCGAACTCCTTCCAACCATGAGCACAGACTCATTCCTTATGGCCTTCCGAAGATTCACATCGCGGAAAGGAAAACCGTCTACATTGTTGTCTGATCACGGGACAAACTTCAAAGGCGGAGAAAGAGAGCTGAGAGAGAGCTTCCAAGCTATGGGCCCAGAACTTAAGACCCACCTCGCTCCATCCCAGATTGACTTCCAGTTTAATCCCCCGAACGCACCCCACTTCGGTGGAACCTGGGAAAGAGAAGTACGTTCTATAAAGACAGCCCTGTACGCCGTGCTTGGGGCCCAGACTGTGGCGGAAGAAGTCCTAATGACAGTCCTCACGGAGATCGAGGGAGTATTGAACTCCAAGCCCCTCGGTTACGTCTCAAGTGATGTAGCAGATGTCGACCCAGTCACCCCCAACACACTCTTGATGGGGCGGCTGGACCCCGCGCTACCCCAGACAATGTACAGGCCTGAAGAAGCGAACGGCCGAAGAATGTGGAGGTACAGTCAAGTACTGGCTGACAAGTTTTGGAATAGCTTCCTACTCCACTATCTACCGTCTCTACAGACCCGCCAGAAGTGGGTAAAAGAGAGAGACAATTTGACAGAAGGAACAGTCGTCATGATTATCGACCAGTCACTACCCAGAGCTATGTGGCCGGCTGGCCGCGTAAGCAAAGTGATCACCGGTGCCGATGGCAAGGTCCGAGCAGCTGAAGTGCTCGTCCAAGGGCGAACTTACACACGACCCGTGGCGAGGCTAATAGAACTGCCAAGACTCCCAGACACTATCGATGACGACCATGACCCCATGACTTTGTGAGTTGACTGACCCTTACAGCGGACCTTGAGTGGTAGACAGTGCGGTTAATCTGTCTCTGCTTAGCTAATTAGGTGGGACTAATTAGGGAGCGGCTGTTGTGAAGGATCAGATTAAACCGAATATATATATTTATTTATGGATATATATTTAATAGTATTTGTATATCGTTTGATATCCCTTGTATATTCTTTGTACATATACACTGAATATCCCTTTAGTCTACTACAGCCCATAATAGTTCATTCTCTCATTGGACAAGAACCTGGCGCCAGCAGACAAGCCCCTGGAGTCAAGTTCAATAGTGCCGACGAACATGTCCCAACTAGCCCCGGTTCCGCGTAGGAATACGGCTACCGAAATACGAATGGTACTATTTGTTCACCGTGCATATAAATAGGGCGCAAGTAAAGTAGAACTTTCTTTTAGTCCATTAGTCCTTTACCCTCCAACCTAGTAACAGACGTGAAGCCTCACCCACGACCCACGTGTGGTGCAGTATGGCCTATTTGGCCCCAGAATAGGCATTGAGACCTCGTGTAAATTCATAGCTGAATTGTCATAGTTTGGCACTGTACCGTCGAGTGGGACGTAATTCTATTAAGTTAATAATAGTCTATTATGTATGGTGCATCGTGCGGTATCGAGTTCTAAAGTGAGCAGCACCCCCATCGTTTCCTCGCGTTATCTAGAGTCTTAACCAGGCTGGGCAGACCACGCGTGGTGCTTTCATCCGAGAAGTTCTGGGCGAGGACGAGTGGACCTGCACATTGGATTACCTACCCGGACGACTGCTGAGCCTATACGGCATGGAATATCTATTTGCTTTGGGTGCTTTGATTTGTGGAGCGGATAACAGCCAACGCCAGTGAGTGTTGGAATTACCCCCGAGAGGAGCCCAGGTGAGACGGCGCTCAACCCAGACCGAGGCCGCCTCGCTTCTCCTTCGTTGTGGACCTACAGCTACCGTCTACAAGAGGGCCCAAGTGTATTCATCTGTGGATCAAGATCCTGCGGGCACTGTTTTCTGTACCTGAATTCTCCCCAGGAATCGTTGGCCAGATGGGATGCAGCTGACGGCTCTCCAAACCCCCCCCCCCCCTTACTGACTTACAACCAGCAGGACCCCTTTAGTATCCCGCTATAATCCTTAAGTACCATCGCTATAGTTCCCTAAAGAACCAGGTTGTATACTTGCTTCCTGCGTAACCAGAGATTGGACATTCAGTGTTGATTTGTCTACGAATACTCATTTGCCTTACAAGTGCATTCAAATCATAAATGTAATTAAGTGAATGTTGTATATACCTTTTGCTATATTAAACCTTCGACTGTTATATTTGTGTGGACCTGGTTTCATATGTGGGAAAGTGTTCATCATACTTAGATATCGTGTACTGGATGGCCAGAAGTTAAAGTACATCAAGCGGTAGTGGTTTAATGATACCATACTTATCAATACAGTCAGGGAATTGTACCCCTCAGTTACATTAACCTTAACCATGCCTAACCTTAACCTTAACCATAGAAAGAATATTGCCATTCTCTAAGACAAACTCTAACCTTAACCAGCTCCTTAACAGCGCCTAAACTTAACCGTTCTAACCTTAACCAACTCCGAAACAATGCCTAACCTTAACCTTAACCTTAACCTTGCCTAACCTTAACCTTAACCATAGAAAGAATATTGCCATTCTCTAAGACAAACTCTAACCTTAACCAGCTCCTTAACAGCGCCTAAACTTAACCGTTCTAACCTTAACCAACTCCGAAACAATGCCTAACCTTAACCTTAACCTTAACCATGCCTAACCTTAACCGGCGAAAGAATACACGTTAAAAAAGAAAAATGTATGGGATTCGAACTTGTCAACAACGGACCGCAGGACCGCAGGACCGCTGCGCTGCCAGGTGAGCTGAGCTTCGAATGAAAATCATGGCGGATTAGGGCGGTTACATAATGCCGAAAGCTCTGCCGCTCCGCTCTGCGGAAAACGCGGAAGCAACGGCAGCACTGCTCCGCTGTTAATAAGCAATAGGCGCAGGGGACAGACAGCAAACAGAAACTGAATCCCCCCAAAAGGCCCAACTACCAGCCACAGCCACCACTCACGCATCCTTCATTCTCGCCCAGCGGCTGCGACAGCATCAGGCTTCCAGGGCTTTAGCCCTGAATTATTTTTGACTATAAATCTATAATCATCAGGAAATGTAATTAATTTGATTCCCGACCACCCCCAGCCTTGGCTGCTGGCTGCCTGCGCATAGAGAGCCTGAGGGAGTATAGGCGGGGGCCGCGGGGCCGAGCAACATCCTCTGCACGTGGCTAAGCTACTAACGTTATACTGGTACATGTCAACAAGCTAATTAGCGTCGTAGGGTAACATCATTGCCTGGATGCAGACGAAATGGAGCAGGGTAGCCTTTCATCATTGCCTCTTATTTCCATTGACAAGGAGACTCGTGACATCGATGGGGAGACTTTTACAATAAAGTCACCAACAGCTTTGTTCAGAGGGACAAACACATGGACTTTGGCTACAAGTGTGAAGTTCAAACAACAGTCAGGGTCATTCAAATTGTGAGATATTTACTCATATGGTATAGATTATGTATAAATTGTCAAATAATCCAGTCGGGGCCTTCACCCAAATTGACTCGTATATCTGATTATGCTCAATATCCAAATTGTCATGGTTATCAATAATATCCAATAATGAAAGGTAAAACATATTTCAGTAGGTTTATTCAAAAAGTGGATCAAACTATTTCCAGACAGGAAAATGATACATTGCAAGGAAAAAATTTACATTGCAACGGGCAGACATTCTAGGTTCTGCCAAGAGCAGAAAGTAACAAGTGACTTATATCTCATCCATTAGCCAATGGAAATGCATCTTCAGAAATAGGATCAGAGAAACAAGACTGACACAAGACCAAATAGAGAACAGGTATTGGTCAGCTAGGTAGGATTGGATTACAACTGAGCTCAATATTATTAGAACACAGACTATCGTCTCCTAACAAGAATGTATGGATTTGACATTCCCTGTGTGCATATACCAATAGTTTTAACACAGTATAACAGTTGATTGTACGCACTTGTTTAAGTCATTTACAATAGATACAATTATAGATTGATAGATAGACAGATAGATATGGTAGATTTATAGATAGATTAGATTTATAGATAGATTTTATATTAGGAAAAAAACCCGATAGATCCTGACAAAAGTAAGAGCCTCTTTCTTTCACTGGCTCTGTGCATGTTGTCTGATGATGAAGCTTTAGGTTAGTAAACAGACACCAAGTACTCTTCCCACCTCTCTCTCTCTCTCTCTCTCTCTCTCTCTCTCTCTCTCTCTCTCTCTCTCTCTCTTGGTGCACCATCACCACCAGCCCGTGTATGATTATGGAATTGTGGAGATTGTGGTGTGCTGACGGCGAGGTAAAGGCAATCGAGGTTTGAGAATTGAGAATTGAGTTTTAAAAAAGGCAGTTTGTGACACCTGACTGCCAAGGTGTTAAAGATGCAGCCAAACTTGAGATTGGATTTTCTCTGCTCTGAGACTTCTGAGGTTTAACCAGATTCATATAAGCCTTCTCGTCTTCAAATAATTTCAGTGTATGACACATCATTTGAAATCTTACATTCTGTACTTTCATAATCTGTAAAAATCTGTGCCACAAACGGCTGGGCTCAGTTACAATTGTCTTAACATTAGACTACTATTTAAAATGTAATATCAAATGGAATGTTTGCAGTAGTCATACGATGCAATACAATTAAAATGAAATGTAGGCAGTAATGTTCCAGGCAGAATAACAGGGACCACCCAAAAAAAAGATTGACCATAGCCCCAGATGGTCTGAACTTTAACCTTGTCGACTCCTAGAACCACGTCTGTTCTCACCCATAGTGCACCAGGACAGGTGGCTCTCAGGTCGGACTCTACAGCCTCCCGAGGACCCACAACTCGATACTGCAACATATCTTCGTACTTCCTCTTGTGGCACATTATCGTATTTAATTTTTTTTAAGACATTTTGGTTGACAATCCCATTTTACTACAATAAAATATATTGGAATGAGGTGAACAGACTATTAGATTAAACAGATTATGAATACAGTACATATTTCTATTGAAGATGGTAACAAACCTTTCCGTTGGGGACATAATTAATAGTTAATAATAATCAAGTTTTATATGTCACATAAAAAAGGCAGGTCTCTCAAAAACTTTTTAAACACCAAAAGCCAGAGCAAATAAATGTGTTTTGAGGTGTGATTTGAACACCTGCAGAGCTTCTGTGTCAATTGTGTGAATAAATACATCATTCCTGCTTTTTGCCTTTTTATAGGTTTGTTCTCTTCTTCAGTTACACAGATATCGTGATGTATCGTAGATGAAATCTCTCGCAATATGGATTATTGCAGATATGGTGTATCGTGACATCATTATCGAGGGCCAAATTCGTCACAATATCGTATCGTGAGTTACTCGTATCGTCCCACCCCTAACCAGTATGCAAATCATACTCTACTCGGGTGATCAGCGAACAATTTTACATCTCATAGAAGGTTCCGTCGGAGACAAATCAACACAATAATACTGTTGGTTTTTAGACCGGGGGAAAAACAACAGTCAAAGTATATATTCCATTTTGAAAAGTGTTCGACAAATAAAACGTGTGATTATGCCAGAGGCTGGAGTTTACACGTTGCTGGTGATATGTGCTCATGATTAATTCAGCAAATTAAAGGTTCATCTCTAGTGGATTCTGGCTTACACAGAAGGACCCACTACACATCCCTAAGTGTCAATCTGAAGAGTGCCTCATTTGCATTCCTGTAATGGTATCATTACTCTGATAAAGATTCAAGATTCAATCTTAGTAAAGAGCATGTGGAATAAAAAAAAGAAAAAAAATATGAAATGAGCTGCCTTTTACATGCGGACTGAAGGGTGATGGATTTACTTTCGAGGGTGTCTTGTGATTCGAGAACAACCAAAAGGGCACAGAGAATGACAGAGAATGATCAGCAATCAGCGATTCATTCTCATTTGTAAGTGTTGTAAGAGTGTGGCTGTGTTTGTCAGTTTCTCTGTGAAAACCTTAAAGGGTAACGTTGATGTAAATGCCAACGTTGCCTATGAAAAGTCTAAACTTACCCTCCAGCTGTCTCAGCGCGCCTGGAGTATCGACCGGGAATACATGCCCCAGACCACCAAAGGTCTCCAGATCCCCAGGTTTGTGTGTGAGATGATAATGGCATCATCTCATTAATTTCAATTGGAATGATGTGCCCATGCAAGCGTGACTTTAATTGAAAGGGGGTCCAGTGTATAAGTCAATAGTCTAGAGACGCCCCAATTTTTACACATCTCCTTTATCAAAATGCCCTAGACATGCTTATATATTTTTTTTATATGTCTTTGTCGAGTACATGGACATGACAGATGTCTTGGGGACATGTCTTGCACTGGGACTCCCTAGTGCAGGGGTCGGCTCTTCAGCCACTATATGCAGTGGCTCCCTGTAGGACTGAAAAAAACTATAATAATTATGGAAATAAATAACGGCTATTTTAATAAATGTTTATTATGGAGATCGAGGTGATACTGTGAACTGAAATAAAAAGTATTTAATATTTCATAAACTAAAATATACGTCACACCCCACGTCTCTCCCTGCCGTCTGCAGGTGGCTAAGTTTCCAACCCGCCAATAAGTTAACCATGGGTTAATAGAAATAGAGGGTTTGATTCAGGGTGAACAGATTAATTTGCTTTCACTAGTAACGGTGTGGGAGAAATTAGGGAACAACAAAAAATTTCACTCGCCACTCAAAAAAATCAAAAGCATGTATTTAACAAACTGAAAACAACCAACTGTACTAACGAAGCAACACAAGTATTTTCAATGAGGCTATTATTATTATTATTATTATTTATTATTATTATTATTATTATTATTATTATTATTATTATTATTATTATTATTATTATTATTATTATTATTATTATTATTATTATTATTATTATTATTATTATTATTATTATTATTATTATTATTATTATTATTATTATTATTACTATACTATAGGATACTCTTTTTGACATGGATTAGGCTAATTAGATTTAAAAATCCTGATTCCTGAGCCTATTTTATTCAAAAGGAAGATATTGATTTAAATATGTATATTTAAAGCCTATATATAAAAATATATATTTTAATTGTATCTCTCAAAAATGTGTTCCCTGTTTTTCAGCATTTAGCTACAGACATGAATACATTGTATGTAATGATAAACAATGTCATAGTAACGGGCGGTTATATTATTTCAAGATAATAAAGTAGCTACATTATAATGAGTCAATAGATAAAAAGCAGTAGGTATGCAGGTTACCCCTTCTGCCCCCTTAGCGACTATTTTGTGTTTTTTGCCTATATGTATTTGTGTTTCTGTGTACAACGATGGCTGTGTTGATTATTATGTCATGAAATTGGATCAAATTGGTCATCTTTGATATATATTCAATATATAAAAGGATCATCATTAGAATACCTCTACTTTAGCCTGGCAAAAACCTTAGTGTTTTTTTTCTTCCCATTAGGGTTAGGGCTAGGGTTAGGGTTAGGGTTAGGGTTAGGGTTACCCAGACAGAAAGATTAGGAGAAGGTAAAATCTCATCCCTGTGCCCGTGCCCACCCCAACACTTGCTCAACAGTCCCCTAACCTAACCCTAACCCCAACCCTAACCCTAACCCCAACCCCAACCCTAACCCTAACCCTAACCCTAACCCTAACCCTAACCCTAACCCCAACCCCAACCCTAACCCTAACCCTAACCCTAACCCTAACCCTAACCCTAACCATAACCATACAAACGGAAATATTTGGAATCTTTGATAGATATGTTGAGTTAGGTTCATAGTGGTATTCATAAAAAAAGAATTGGAACGAAATATTACAAATAAAGTTTTTTATGACCTTGAACGTGATGCAATCTTTTCATGCACTAAGGTGACAACTCTGCAAAATCGTTAGGGGGGCATAACATAAGGGTTACTCACCGTACTTATGTACAATAGGCATCCACACTACACAGCATTTATAGACATAAATAAACTTCATGACTCATCTCCTACTCTGGGTATTCAATAGGTGGTGTCAAAGAGGCAACTACCCATGTGAGGATAAGACTGTAATCAGTACAATGTGTTTTGAAAGCTGGGGTGAAAAAAATATTCACTATCCTCAATTTGCTTGCAAGGAATATTCGTTATTCTTTGTAACTATCGGTACTTGGAATCTAAGTTTAGCGATTGATTGATTGATTGATTGATTGATTGATTGATTGATTGATTGATTGCAGGATGGCAGGATACCATGATTGCTTTATGTAAAAACACCTGCTCTGATCAGAGCGATATCTGCATAAAAGAAAACACACCCCATCTGCAAATGATATCATCAAAGATTCTTTCACTGTTTTTCTCTGTGAAAGAGTCTGGTAAAAGAAAGGCTACATCTTTAACTTAGGTATAACCTCATATGAAACAAGTCCAGGTTCATACTTCCACATACATCCTGCTTAGCCAGTACCCCCCCCCCCCCTGGCCCTTGGCAAAATGGTGTTACTATCAGTAGTCTAAAGGCAGTATCTTTATCAGGCACGTGCACACCTAGAGCCCAAGGGGTGCTCGAGCACCTGCCCTTTTGAGCCTCATGAAAAAGTGCCAAAAAATAATAATAATTATATTTTTTTTGCGCATATAGATTGCCCTTCCAACTGAAAAATTTCAGGATATAATCAAAATATTAGGTAAAGAGAGAGCGATGCCCCGTATTCCATTGCAGTTTGCACGGCCTCCTCAGCGTGCCTCTTCACGGACCTATATATTTTATGCATAACGTGGGTGGTGATGATGATGATGATGATGATGATAGAAACCGCTGTGGCCCATACAGTTGAATGCTGGTATTACACTCACAGAGGGACACGAAGAAGTCAAGTCTGATGGGATTTGGGAATCTCAAATACAAATCGGGATTGGAATAAAAAAGGCATATTAAACAATACAGAATATACAGCACTTCTTGGCGTTTGTAGGGTAAGCACCTATTCCCTCCCCCCTGAACATTTATGGAGATGTATGGGCCTTTTAAGTCAGTGATAAAGGTGTCTTTCAAGGATAAGTGAGCTCCTGCACTGATTATTATAGTTCAATATTCAATATTTGATCACCAATACCCCCCATAAAACATAAAAAGGGGGCCCCCCACCCAAGAAGGGCCCCCAAAAATTGGGGTCGTGGGCTTCGCATGCTCGGTTCTAACACACACAGGTATAGTGCCCTTTTCAGCCTTTGAGCACCTGCCCCTCTAAAGTCCTGTGCACGTCCCTGGTCTTTATCTCTAATTGCAAATCTATGTTTGAACGAAGACTTGTACCTCACATTAGCATGATCCACATTGTCTGTGTTTGTTCATGTGATGGGTTCTCAAAGTTTTGATGACTGAATGCCAATTTAGGGAGCCAACATTGGATCGAGGGCCAAGAAAAACCCTTTGATCTCGCAAAAATGGCAATGACCGAAATTGCCAGCTAAGGTACCTGCAATGATGATGTAGTCTGTCTTGCGAGTAGGCTAGTTGCCAACTTGCCATGCAAACAGTAGCCTAGCCAGTTTTCAACAAGATGTCATCCCTAACTTGACAGTTTAGACCAGGGGGGGCACAGCTGTACCTTCTTAAAAGCAAAGTACTGTGTGATGTTGTAGGTTGGTCATTGGCCCGCGGGCCGCACTGGCCTGTTTTTCTTTGGGGCGCCAGTGGCTCAGGAGGTAGAGCAGGAGGTACAAGGTTCCCGGGTTCGATTCCCGCTTCTCCCGGCAGCGTGTCGAAGTGTCCTTGAGCAAGACACTTAGTAACCCCTAACTGCTCCCGATGAGCAGGTTGGCAGCTTGCATGGTCGCCTCCGCCATCAGAGAGTGAATGTGTCAGTGAATGGGTGAATGTGAGGCATAAATTGCAAACCGCTTTGGATAAAAGCGCTATATAAATGCAGACCATTTACCATTACCATGTGTTGGAAGCATGACTTGAGACTCTGTCTGTGCGAGCAAATGGAGAGAAAGAAAAAGCTCATCTGTGTTCCACAAATAGACCACAGTATACTGTATGCACTTTTATACAACGGCCTGCAAATTTCTCGATTCTGATTGGCTGAAACAGTCCATTTACACGTATGTATTGGGAACAGTCCACGCTGGCTGGTCCTAGGACCCGCCCACAACCGAATCACTTCACATCACTCCGCCGGATCACAAGATGGCGGACAATAATCTTTAACAATGATAGCGCCATAACGACTAAATATGAAGCGATTCTGTCACGGCGAATGTCTTAGTCCTTTAAACAATGTTGGATGATGTAATTGATGGGTCATGAGTCAATACAGAACAAAAGAAAAATCGCGGATTGATTGATTGATTTTTTTTTCAATTTCTTTTTCCTTCCCTCTGACTTCAGCGCTGGCTCTAGTCTCCACACACCCCCACACACACCCCCACACACACACACACGTACACACACACGTACACATTCACATTCACACACACACACACACACACACACACACACACACACACACACACACACACGTACACACACACACACACACACACACACACACACACACACACACACACACACACACACACACACACACACACACACACACACACACACACACACACACACACACACACACACACACACACACACACACACACACACTCCTGTCTGCAACAGCGGGGGAAAGTCAGACTGAGGGTGCGGTTACACCTTTCGTTTCATTTTCGTATCATTGTCATATGCGTTTCGCCGCGGCGTCGTGCGCCTCGAGTCACACTTTCGTTTTTTTTTCGTTTTTGTCACCCGAGCACACTGATGTAGTACACTGCCAAAGCAGTAGGTGGCAGTAGGTGGCAAACATGAAGGCAATTTCAACCAATCAGAACTTGAATGTGCCTGCAAAGCAAATGTCAACAAGGCGGCCACCATCTTTTGCCTAGTTACCCAATGCAGCAATTCTTTTTCAGCAAAGCCTAATAAAAGTGCAATAAACAAAACGGATACATTCACTGTGTGTTCTGCCTGTCATTTGTTGATGAAACAAAACTAACATCAACACAAGTGACCACCAAGAGCGGATAGTTTAGTCTAAAAAAAGATCGGTAGCATTGTTAGCTGCATGCTAACGTCAATGGAGTATGCCATTATAACAATATAGCATTGTGGCTAGAAGCTAACGTTAGCTCACGCTACTTAGCCAGCACCAAACTGATGATATCGCGAGCTATCAGTAGTTAGATAACATTAGAGACAACGCTGTGTGTATTAAACAAAGGTGAATAGATGACTGGGCCATTTTGTTTAATGCTTGTTAAGTTGAAAGAGGAGCTCTGAGCTAACAGGGTCTGAATCCTGATAGCTCACGTTAGCCAGCTGCTCATGCAATCGGTAATGCTAGCAGAATGAATGGATGTAAACTTTATTTAACATATTGCATATGGGTACAATACAATACGGCTCAATACAAACAATTGTTAAGGGAATGCAGACTGCTTTACACCACTTGCAGTCGTGATTTGTGAACAATAAACCATGCCTAGGGGGGTCTAACGACCACCCCTAGGCATGGTTTATTGTTCACAAACCACTCCTGCGCGTGATGTAATGCTTAAATATCACGGCCAGGAAGCTATATGACCCAAGGTTCTAACCAAGTTCAATATTGCTTTAAACCCCAGATGTACAGTGAGAGGAAGTCCACATCCTGGCTATTGGTATGTACAACGCAGAGGGCAACGCCAAGCAGTCCTATGCTGATTGGGCTTGTGGGCGGGTCCGTATGCTAGCGTTGCATCATGGGAGCAGTGAGAGGAGAGAGGGGGAACGTTGGCTCATTATTTGGCCCGCCGGAGGGGTTGCTCGGTGCTGCCGAAGCCTGGTTCCTCCTCAAGGCTGCGCCGGGCCCTGACCCGCCTGTCAAGTGTTCATGGAGACATCACTTCATTAGCCGTGGACGATGCTGGACGTACATAAGGGCCCACCATCTGCTCCCCGAGCCTCGCCAAGGTTAAATCATCTCTCAGCGAGACGGAGAGAGGGAGAAGGAGGCCGGGGGCGGTGATATGAATGGGGGAGGAGAGTGGTGGAGCTGGAGAGGAGAGGTAATGGAAGAGATAGAAGGGAAGCATTTCATGTCGGGTAATGGACTGAGTGGTGGTGGAGACAAACAAGGAAGGCCATTGCACAGGGTGACTGAAGGAAATGGCAATGTTCAATGTTCTAACCATTCGCGGAAAGGGAAGTTGAAAGTGAAAAGGTTTTTATTTTATTTTTTTCATTCATAAAAAAGGATGCCTTTTATTTTCGTGCACCAACCTCTCGGAATTGCTCTTCAGCGTACGCCGAAACTTGATTCTCCACTGACGTTCATGACCTCCCTGATACATTTACATTACATATGTAGAAATTTTTTAGCTGAACGCTTTTATCCAAAGCAACCTACACGTTCTGTAATAGTCAGCAGGAAGGGTACAACTCTTTCAGCTGAGTAACAATGTTCGTCAAACAGTGTCGAAACTTGGGAGCTCTTGAGTGCATAGTGGTAAAGACATATTAACATAGTAGTCGGTAATATATGCAAGGACGATTATTTAGTGGCAAAGTGCATGATAGTAAGAGACAGTACAAAGGTTATTTTTTTTATTTATTTTTTTACTGTTTTGTATGTGTTTTGCTTGTATTTTATAGTTTTTATTGATGCCTAATTTGTGTAACTGTTTTACTCATCTTTTCCTCTTACGTTTATATTCATCTGTGTTTTAATTATTTTTATAACTGGCATGTAAACTCAACATCATTACAAACAAGGGCAACCTCAACTGTTTTCGAGTTGAAATAAAGGTTTGAATGAATATATTTATTCAAATTGTCTACATGCGCTCATGAATTAACTGAAAGCTTTTACTGTAAGTACAGAAGCAACACAACAATCACCTTTTATATATTTTCTCAAAGAATTATTGGCAGTAAATCAATTAAGTCAATTAAGTCAATGGGAACGCATTAATCACTGACCCAGGTTTTTGTCTGTCGACGCATTAATGTTGTTTAATGCATTAGGCTGGCAGGACATCTACTTCCATTCTAAAACTTTGTTCTGCCTCATTTCACTGCTACGATAGGGAATAAACAAAGCAGTAGGGCCAACAGGTACAGGCCCCGCCTGGAAGCCGGTAATTGCAGTGTAGATCCTGCTCACGTCAGACGCTCACCCCGACACCTGGGTCGCCTCAGAGAAGAAGGGATTGGCTAACTTGACTAATTGCCTTGGCAGGCACTGACGAGTGCTTCCATTAGCAGAGGGCACATCCCCTTCCCAGGAGTCCTAATGTAGGGGATGCAATTAAAAAACGACTCGGGAATCGAACTCTTTGTGTTTTCGGTCTGACGTGCCTTGTTTTGGAATAACGCAAGGGTGCATTAGCCGTGATAAGCGGGGGGGGGGGGGGGGGGGGGGGGTTCAGTGAGCTGTCCATTAATGAGAATGGAACATTGTTTTTTGATGTAGTATTTTTTTATTATTAAAATCCAGTGACAACACTTTCAAAACAGGAGTATCAACTCAAAGGTATTCTGGCGTGAGACGAAAGTGCAAATTGCAGAGAGCAGCGCCACATCCATCACATCCACGGCGGGCACAATGTCCCTGCTAACAGCTACACCTTTTGTACAGCGTGTAGCCATGGAGATACCCCCATCATGTTCTAAATGGATGGGATCATGCAGTATATTCGGGGGCCATTACCTTGTAGGGGTTAGCAAGATCAAACGTGAAATTAAGTCTGATTTAAGGTCATTTTATCTGTCACTCTTGGACACAAAGGAGCCTGAGTTTTTTTTCCCCCATGATTTTCTTGGGACCACTGTGCTGCTTTGCATTATATAATATCTCAATTCCAGCTGTCAACTCAACCGTCGTTAGAAACACTTCCATGGCAACGGCCTAATCACTCCCGGGTCTCTGGCGTGGGTGTGTGTGTGTAGGAGTAGGAATACATGTGTGTGTGTCAGGGTTAGCCAGTATTATAAATATTTGGCAAATATAATTCTTACATTGACTCTGGCGAGTGAATAGCGTTAGTGTGTGGCATTACTGAATGCATACCACTGCCCTGTCCTGCGACGAGGGGGTGAGAGCATTTTCTGGCAGTGACATCACCTTCTGGCGACACACACATTTGTATGTTCAAAAGTTAGACAACACTGGCCGGCCGGGTAGCGCAGCAGACTAAGCGTCTGTCTACCACCACAGAGCCAGTGGGATCGAATCCGGCTGTGGTGCCTCCGGCTTGGCCGACCGTCCATACTAACACAATTGGCAGTGTTATCGGGTGGGAAGCCGGCATGGGTGGGTCCTGGTCGTTGTAAACAGCGACTCATACAGTTCGGTCGGGGCGCCTGCACAGCAAGGGAAGGATCTGGGAGAGGTAGTGTGACCTTCCACACATTACACTCTCCCAGTGAGAGTCCGCGCTGCCAGGTGAAAAGAAGCGGTGGGCTGGCTACACATGTGTCCGAGGAAGCATGTGATAGTCTCCGCCCTCCCAGACCGATGGTAGGGGGTAGAGTGCGCAACGACCAGGAAGGGGATTGAGATGGGAGAAAAACGGAAAAAGAAGGGGGGAAAATATAATAATAAAAAGAAAAAGAAAAAAAGTTAGACAACAATCACAAAGCCCTCCGTTGCGGTAGGCTACAGTAATGGCAAAACAGACGTCCCTTTATATGAAATTCCCCCACTGTGTTAACAATGTAACATTAACAATGTAGAGGAAAATGCTGAAAACATTGAGGCTGTACCAGCAAAAGCAAGTACACAGGATGAGCTACACTATGCTTGCTAATTATGTTAATGTAACAGGACATAATATTGTTTGTTTTCTCTATTTATTTTTCTAAAAAGAATATTCTAACACTGTGTCAACGGCCATTTTGTGCCAATGGCTTACTGAGAATATTGACATTGACCGTGATGGCTATGAGAAGCAGCTTGACATTGATCTTGGACTAATTGGGGGGAGGGGTAACAGGCTATTGGATGTTATGTCTTGTGCCTCTCCCCTCCTTCTGCTGCCTCTCTAAGCACTCCTATAGGAGGACGATGACATCACAGGCCTTGGAAATAAAACCAGGAAGGAGATATGGAATGGCAGACCGGTTCCTGCGGGAGATCTCATGCTACACGATGTCTCGTCTCTTCACATCATCTGTGACGGCCCTTCAAGCTCCTACAACGTCAATCCAGCCTTCTCTAACCCAACCAGCTAACACCTTGGGAACCCTCTCCACTTCATCTCTCCCAAGTTAAGTAGCGCTTTCTTCTGTCTGCATATTGGTGAGGAATATTGAACTGTGAAGGAATGCGCCACTCATTCAGCTCTCCCTCGACAGGTTGATCTATATTCCTGGACCGGAGAGGAGTCGTTCCGGATGCATGATTTCCCCCGGTGGCTTTTTCCCTGTGCATATCCACAGTGTTGGAAGTAGAGGTCGACCGACAGTGGGTTTTTAAAGGCAGATATAATAACAATAGTTTGGAGCAGGAAAAAGCAGATAGAATCTGAATCAGAAAGATCTTTATTGCCAAGTAAGTTTGCACATAGAAGGAATTTGTGTTGGTCGTTTGGTGCAACATTAACCTCTTAACCTCGTCGGCGAACATCTGGTCATAAATCAATATCTCCAGATTGTTCTACAAAAGTAGCGTTTTTATTTTCAAATGTATTCAAGTATAAACATCATAACCATGTCACAACAGCATTTATAATGTATATTATCATCAATACGTTAGTTTAGGAATAGGTTAAAGTGTTATTAGATAGATTTTCCTTTTCGAAATGTCTATATTTCGCGAGAGGCGACCATTTTGGAAAACCTTGAATCATGGGAATTGTAGTTTTTTTGCAGCCATTTTGTAGCGGACATCCATAGCTCTGGATCTGCGTTGGACATTTTCAAAACTACACTTCCTGAAAGGATCTATAGGTTCATAGTTCTGTATGCATTTTTTTAATAACTCTTGTTATTCGGAATAATATACCACGAAACGTAACGTTATTGACAAATATTGAAACACAGTTAGTTTCTCTTCCCTATTGTTAGCATGCAGCAACAATTAGATCTGAAATTTGTTTCAAAACGGTTGCACCGTGATGAAAATAAAAAAGTACAGTAGATTACAGTAGATTTCATTATCTGTTCTTATGCACGCCTGGTGATACTAAATCCAAATTGAACTTGGCCATTTGAAAGATAATATATGTATATATATAAATGTGCAAATTGGCTATAATAAAGTAATTTATAAGCCTGCTATTCTATATTCTATAATAATACTTCAAATTGCATTGGTCCGGATGGGAGAATTCAGTACTGTATCTACAGAACCTTCTGTTTAATCATCTTCCCTTCATTTATTTCCTTATATTTTTTTTACACATGGTCTCAAGAAGGTACTGAACGAGATCAGTGGCAGTTCTTAATGTTTGGTCATTATTAGCATGGTGTTATTCACTGTCAAAGATGCAAAGAAAAATCTAAATTAAAAAACCTTGTTCAAAAAAAGATGCAAAGAAAAATCATAATTCATATTCTCCTTTGTTTCATCACAATTTAAGCAAGGCTAGTAATGGACACAATATTTCTGACACTGGGAATACATTCACTGAGGTCCATAGATGTCCCTAGATACCAAGAATATGCAAATGGACCTTGTAGAAGTGGAGCAATATTCCATTTACTTAGGTATGTATTTTAGGCGGATTTTCAGAAAATTGGCTCCGGACTTAAGAGGTTAACCTCTTTAGCCCGAGCGGTCCGTCGGCGGACCGCAGATGACATCACGTCATAAATCCATGTCTACAGACTGTATGGATTAATGTTTTTTTTTCAAATGTAGCCAATAGTAAAGACCCTAATCCTGTCAAAACAGCAGTCATAGTGTATATTTTCTGCAATACGTTTGTTTACCAATAGTTAGGCAGAATTCAGTATTGTATACAAAACCTTCTGTTTAATCATCTTCCATCTATTCATTTGCTTAGATTTTTCACGTCTGGTAAATTTTAGCATGGTGTTATTCACAGTCTAAGATACAAAAAAATGTATTGATATTCTCATTTGGTTCATTACAATTTACTTATAGTAACAGACACAGTATTTCTGACACTGGGAATACATTCCCTGAGATCCATAGATGTCCCTAGAATCAGATACCAAGAACATGCAAATGGACCACATAAAAAAAAGTCTGTAAATGTGTAGTCTACGTTCTTATGGAATGAATGAGATAAAAAAAAGTGTTCTTTAAATATTATTATTATAAAAAAAAATGTAAATACATTTTGAGTTAATTTTCATAACGCGATAATTTGCTGTGGAATTAATTAATCAATCTAATTGACGCGATAAACTGACAGCCCTAGTTATTAGTGAAATATTCGTTTTTGAAATGCATTAATTTACAAGCGATTATCCGCCCTGCAATTCTGTTTGTAGTCATATGAGGAGACGAGACCTTGAGCTTTGAATGAGTGTTGACATTTCTAAAAACGACATTACCCAGCTCATGCCAGCTTCCTGCAAGCAAATTATTTGTGGATGATTTTTTTTTATTTCTCTTATTTTTTGGGATTTTCTACCACACAACTGAACGTTATTGGCATAGATTGGAGCGCAGTTCGTTTGTCTACCTTCTGTGAACGTTTAGCAAAAATCCATGTTGCAATCCGATTCTAAATGGCGGAGCAGTTTCCATTATAAAGAAATGACTGTACTTACAGTAGATTGTATTCACAGTTATTGCTGCACACCTGGTGATACTACATCCAAATTGAACTCTGCCATTGGAAAAAGAAGATTTGGCACGATCCATAGATGTGCGAGTTGGCAGAGCTGGAAACGCTTTACTCTACGTTATTTTCCTTTTTACAATACAACTACTCGGTTCGATTGGAATCTCAAATTAATGTGTTAAAAAAAGAGATGAATGCCATTTTAAAACAACAATCTGAAGTTCAAATACGTAGCACAAGACAACAGTATTACTTTCATGGTTCTAAACCAAGTCACCTACGAGCCAACGCAAAATTTGCAGATATACCCACTATTAAGGCACAGCAAGGACTTGCTACAGACCCTAAAAAAATCAACGAGACATTCAAAGAGTTTTACTCCAACTTGTACAAATCAGAAATGGCCTTCGATCAAAACAAAATGGACATATATCTTAATCAAATTAACCTTCCTAAACTATCAGAGGATGACGCTAAACAGTTAGAAACACCCATCACACTAGATGAACTTAGGAAGGCCATATCTGAAATGCAAAATGGTAAGGCTCCTGGAAGGGACAATATCCCACCAGAAATGTACCTCTCATGCTGGGATGTAATTGGACCCCTATTACTTAATATGATTTTATACTCAATCAAGGAGGGGAACTTCCATAAGATCGACAATATTGCACTCATAACAGTCCTCCTTAAAAAAGACAAAGACCCCACCGATTGCGGTAGTTATAGACCCTTGAGCCTCCTCGGAACCGATATCAAGCTGTATTCCAAGGTATTAGCCATCAGACTTCAAAAGCATATGACGTCTTTAGTTCATCCTGATCAGACTGGCTTCATAAGAGGCCGCTTGATCACGGATAATATAAGACGGTTATTAGTACATGTGCTAGATGCCAGCAAGGATGACACCCCACCTATAGCGATGCTGTCCCTGGATGCGATGAAAGCCTTTGATAGGTTGGAATGGTCTTATTTATGGGCAGTACTAGAAAGGATGGGGCTAGGAAAAGGATTCATTGATATGATTAAAGTATTATACAAAGACCCATCGGCCATGATTACAACAGGTATAATCACCTCCGAAATCTTTCCAGTATCGCCCTCTTCCAGACAGGGTTGCCCTCTTAGTCCCGGACTATTCGCTTTATCATTAGAGCCTTTAGCACAATATTTAAGACAATCCCAATCCATAGAACCAATCGCAATTAAGGGCACACAACATCATATTAGTTTATATGCGGACAACGTAATATTGTTCATGCAAAACCCTAACATTACTGTTCTGTAGTGTGGGCTTCTGCTTCAAAGCAGTCGCTAAATAGGTTACAAGTGGTACAAAATAAGGCAGCAAGACTCGTTCTTGGTTGTTCATATAGGACTAGTGTTGTTCAAATGCATGAACGTCTTAGTTGGAGGAGTGTTGAGAAAAGACTTTCTGCCAACCTTTTAATTTGTTTTCATAAAGTGATCACAACCCACAGTCCTAAATATATCACGGATAAAATAATTTACGCCTCAAATGTGCACATGCATTTTACCAGAGGGGCAAGTAGAGGGCAGATTATTCTACCCCATACTAACACTAACAGTATGCAAAGAACAGTTTTATATAGGGCTATCAGGGCATGGAATTATCTTCCAAGTGACATACGTGACATAAGAGGTGTAGCAAGCTTCAAAAATAAATTAAAATCTTACATGTAGCCAATATTGACAATGCTGAGATATGCAATATGTTACTGTTGATGTACATATTTAGATATAATATGTTTGTGTGTTAATGTTGTTGTGGTTCCTCGGTTGGTACGTCTTGCTATGTTGTGTTTCCTTATTTGGTATGTCTTGCTATGTTTTAATTGTATTAATTAATTGCAATGTATATGTTGTAATGTTTTAATGTTGTCTCGGAACCCAGGAAGACTAGTTGACGTCTTGGCGTCAGCTAATGGGGATCCTTTGCTAATAAACAAATAAACAAACACCTCAATGCCTCATCTTCTCAAGTTGATTGATGACTTTGGCAATCTATCGGGATTTAGGATAAATTGGCCAAAGTCGGCCTTCCTTCCACTTAATGCCCCTGCAAAGAATATACTCCTTCCAGAAAAAATACCAATGGTTAAACACTTCAGATGTTTAGGAATTGAGGTATTCCCTACTATAAGCCAAACGGTGAAGTACAATTACACAAAATTCCAAGATAAGATCAAATATGACTTTGACAGGTGGTCCAAACTTAAAAACTCAGTACAGGCACGAGTAGCAATAGTTACTGTAAGATGGATGTTTTACCTAGAATCAACTTCATTAGCTCAATGTTACCGTTACCCCCTCCTGATGGTTACTGGAAAAAATTACACTCCACCGCATATAAATTTATTTGGAATAACAAACCTCCACGAATAAAAAGATCCACCGCACAGAGAAACAAAGCCTACGGAGATTTGGCATTTCCAGACTTTTACCACTATTTTAAAGCGCACTCTTTAAGACCACTGACAACCTGGTTTGACTCCCAAGCATCTGTATCCTGGAGAAACTTAGAAGAAAATATAGAAGCACCACATAGACTGCAGGACATAGTATACACCATATTATCAATTAAGCAATGCAAATTTAAATGTGGCCCCCTTATTACACATGTGATCCGGATATGGCGTGAAACACAAAAAAAATATTCTAACCAACATAAATTGCATAGCCATACTCCCCTATTCAATAACAATGCACTCCTTATTGGAAAACAACCTATAAGATACCCCAAATGGGAAAAGCAGGGCATTCACACATTGGGAGATCTTTTCAACAAACTGGGTTTTTGTAGTTATCAAGATATACATACAAAATTTAACCTCACCAGTTCCACATATTATTTTTACGCACAGTTATTGGATTGTTTGAAGGCTCATGGAGTCCCATTAAGGATACCAATTGAGCACCACAGATATCACAAATTCTTCTATGAAAGAGAGACATCGAGAGGCTTCGTATCATCACTTACTAACGTCTTCGTATGGAATCCTCCCCCTAGACTCAGTCTGGAGGAGGGATATACCAGACTTGGAAATAGATTTTGATTGGCAAGAAGTCTGGGCAAACGTTAGAATTGCGTCACGTAACCCGGACCATCAACAAATGAATCTTAATTATATTCATAGGACATACCTGACTCCTATAAGATTGAACAGAATGGGACTTAAACAAGACTCCCTATGTTCCTTATGTACAAATGGGGATGAGGGTACATTTATGCACATGTATTGGGATTGCCCACCGGTTAAGATATTCTGGAAAGAAGTGTTGCAGCAATTATCAGTATTCTTATTTCTGAACATACCTGTACATCCCTCTGTATTGCTGTTGAATGATGTATTTCAGTTTGCAGCCCCTATACAGCTAAAGAGACTAGTTTTATCCGGTCTCACAGCTGCTAAAAAGCTGATAGCATCACGATGGATTCAACCGGAAAAAATTTGCCGGAAGGTATGGGTTCTTACCTATCTCGATGTGATTTATCTAGAAATATCTACAGCAAGCATTTTAGGTGTCAGTGAAACCAACATTGCAATCTGGTTAGAAGTGGTGGAGAGAATAAAAGCTAGCATATGAAGTATAGTGCCTGGTTAGAAACGAAAGAAAATGGATGGATTATCCAAGTGGGGGTCCGGGGGGGGGGTGAGCGAGCAGGAGCATATGTATGTATGGTATTAGATAGCAAGTATTAGGTATATATCTCGTAAACTATATTTATAATGATTCAAATGTTGATTTCATTGGATGTTTACTGTTAATGCTTGTGTGTCTAATTTGTTGTTATGTTTATGTTTAAAAAAAAATGAAAAAAAAATGTGCGAGTTGGCTATAATAAGGTAATTTATAGGCCTGATATTCTATATTGATATTCTATAATAATATTTCAAGTGGCATGTGTCCGGATGGCAGAATTCAGTACTGTATCTACAAAACCTTCTGTTTTACACTAGCACAGCCGACAAGGGGTCAAATTACCCCTAGGCATTTTCAATAAATGTATCCTCATCACTCGGTCGAGCTCCAGCTCTGTCACTCAATGACTTTTCCTAAAAGTACCCGTTTTATCTGGCACGTTTTCTGAAATTTCAAAATGACTTCAGGAAAATGTCATTAGAACGTTATTCCACATATGGGCCGTTGGAACAGACGAAAGTCACAGCACTTTGCGAGCGTCTAGCGCAGGGGTGGCAAACCCGTAGCTTGCGAGCCGCATGTGGCTCTTTGCCCGTCAATGTGTGGCTCTTCCATCCAAACAAAATATATAAAATGTTTTAATATACATTTTTTAAATTTTTTTTTTTTTTTTTATTTTTTTTGTATTTTTTTTTAAACAAACATGACAACACACGATAAGATATACAAGCATTATTAACAGTGCACATCCAATGAAATCACCATATAGTTAAATGTCTTATACAGGATATACCCCCAATACCTGCTATCTAATACCCTACACACATATGCTCTAGCTCGTACCCCCCCCCTCCCGGACCCCCCATTGGATAATCCATCCATTATCCCTCGCTCCTAACCAGACACTACCATTATATGCTAGCTTTTATTTTCTCCACCACTTCTAACCACATTGTCATTTTGTATTCATTGAGACCCAAAATTCTTGCTGTAGATATTTCTTGATAAATCACATCGAGATATGTAATAATCCAAACATTTCCGGTTGGAACCATCGTGATGCTATCAGCTTTTTAGCCACTGTGATACCCGATAAAACCAAATTTTTTGAAATTATTTTTAAACTTTTTTTTTACGTCACTACATTTCATTGTGGTAAACCTCATATTTTTATATTCAGAGGTAATTATATAGTTTACACTGTTTATTTTTCTCATATTTCTCATATAAACTGTCGGGTCATCTGACCCGTTCCTGGCGGGAATTAGTGGCATTTTCTCCATGGCTGTGCTAGTGTTAATAATCTTCCCTTTATTCATTTGCTTAGCTTTTTTGTACATATGATCTCAAGAGGGTGCTGAACGAGCTCAGTGGAAGTTTGCATGGTGTTATTCACTGTCAAAGATGCAAAGAAAAATCATAATTTATATTCTCCTTTGTTTCATCACAATTTACTCAAGCCTAGTAACAGACACAATATTTCTGACACTGGGAATTCCCTGAGATCCGTAGATGTCCCTAGATACCAAGAATATGCAAATTAACCTTGTAGAAGTGGAGCAATCTTCCATTTACTTAGGTATGTATTTTTAGGCGGGTTTTCAGAAAATAGAAAATAAAATGGAATATATAAACTAAATTAGAATACATAATAAGACTAATCAGAAAAGATGAATTGGCCAATGTAAAAATATAATAATAACCTTTTGACAATTGTTTTTTTTATTGGTGAAAGTGGGACAGGTATAACATAGTTATTTATATATTCTCATATGTATTTATTTATTCAGAATTTTTTTAGAAACAAGAGAAGATTTCAAATAATTCAATATAGCTGTATATTTTATTTGAACTTTTAAATCTACAGTACATGAATGAATTACATCGCACTATATGGGGGGACTGATAACCTGTAATGTTAGTAAAACAGGGTCACTTTAGAGATGTGTGTCCTACAGTCTTTAATTTGAACTAGCAGTAGCCTTCAGCCTGATATCAAGACACAAGATCTTTTAAATGTGTGATTTAGTGGATTACATCGTTGGAATAATGTTCTACAATGGGCACTTGGCTTAACTGGCCAGGATAAGGTTTACTCCATATACACCATACAAAGGAGGATGTCATTGATTGAAAACCCTTACCTGGGGGATAACATGTATAACTCTGACTTCTTTGTCCCTCTCTAGACTCTGACCACAGCTGTTATCTCCAACATATCTTGCCTCCATAAACATCCTCTCACCTCCAGTCACACCATCACATCCAGTACAATTGACTTCGGTGGTCCCTCAACCCACTAATATATCTGTAGAGTAGGCTACCTTACCTCTAATCAAATATGGTACAGTATATAATTATATAATGTGAATTTTGGCACATCACTTATGATGCTATACTGTCTTATGTAAAGTTAACTTTAATTTAAATATGACATTACCTTTACTTAGTGTATCCTCCATGCAAAACGGTGATGTATGCCTCAGCCAACGACCACTATCGGAGCAAAATTCAGCCGATACCAATTGTTTGTAAAATGTTCTATTGGCCAAATCGATTAATCGGTCGACTTCTAGTTGGAAGCCAGTTATATTATGGACTAGCAGTTGCCCTAGAGTTGTTGTTTCACTGACCCAGGGTCAGCGGAGCCCCTTTTATATTCCAGTCCCCCCTCCCCTTCTTTTAGTCTTGTCTCCCCATGTTTGTACCTAACCTTCCCCATCACCTTTGTTCTTTTTAGCGAGCGTACGTTTCCCCCTCTTGTGTGTTCCCTTGTCAACCCCCATTGGTAGTGTGTGAACGCCCAAGGTACTCGCTAATGGCAGTCTAGAGGAGTTCCTCGGGGTGGCGGCACTAATTCCCTTAACCCCCGGCAGCCTACCGATGTATTTTGTTTGCATGCTTGTACAGTGAACATACATAGTTTGTATGTAGCTTGCTAAGTAGCATTAGCTCACCACAAGCATTGCACCAGTGTGTGCGTGTTTCGCCTATGGCGAGTGTTCCCGGCTGCTCAAAAAGTGAGAGTGAAATTGTAGGTGAGGCCGGGCCCCCCCCCCCCTGTCTGGCAGAGGGCCCCCCAACACCCCCAGTGGAGGAGCCATTGGCTGCTCCTCCCGCTGATTTTTTTTGACATTTCCCCTGTTTTCATGTATTCCTGTGATCATTTTGTACAAATGAAGCTGTTATTCTGTTTTCTATCACTTGTATCTGTATGCTCTGTTGGAAACCTCCTATCCCCCATCAGAGAACAAATGTATTCACAAAATACATCACCATTCAACTTTATTGAAGACTAGCTGTGACCGATAATTATGATTACTTCTCCATTTTTTATCCCTTTATTTATGGCCGCACAGGTATTACATGATATGGCCTTTAATACATTTTAACATTTGGCTGGTAAATTAGAATCTTATCAGCCATGTTGGCCGTACAAAGAAATTGCTAGCAATGTCTAGTGTGTCTGTAGCTGTGTGTGAGAGTGTGTGTACTGTATGTGTTTGTCTATGTGTGTGTATGTGTAACGTTTGGGGCTTTTACTCTCTCTTAGGAGTAAAAGCCCTAGAGCAGGGCTATTCAACTGGCCCGCGGGATGATTCTGACCGGCCCGCCAAACATTACACGATAATAAAAAAAAAAAAAAAAAAAAAATTACTTTTTTCTTTTCATGTCAACGTTAACACGCACAATTGAGCCAAAAGTCACTCAATTAATGACAGATTTCATTGATAAATTGAGGGAAAACTTTGCAAGTCGATTTGATGAATTTGACATGTCCAGAGAATTGATGCATTTTGTGAGCAACCCATTTGCCAATGTAGCTGCTATTTACACAAAAGGACAAGAGTTCCTTGCATCACTTCACATTGATGAAGGTCTCCTGCAACTTGAAATAATTGACATGCAAGCATCATCTGCTCTGAAGCAGGCACTTGAGAATGAATCCACCACAACATTTTGGATAAAGTGTATTCATGTCAAGACATTCCCCAAAATAAAAACGCTGGCAATATCTGTGCTAACAATGTTTGGCTCAACATACACCTGTGAATCCAGTTTCTCTCACATGAATGCCATTAAAACAAGCAACCGTGCCTCCTTGACAAATGAGCATTTGCATCACTGTTTGCGGGTAGCCCTCACTTCCTATGAACCCTCTTTCTCTGCCATTGCCCAGTCAAAGAAGTGCAATCGCTCTCATTAGATGTGTGTATGTAGGCTAGGCCTGTCTGCCCCCCACCCCCCTGATGTTTGAGAGTTAAGAGTGGACAATAAGTGCTAATAAGATGCTGTGATTTGCTGTTGTTGCACAGACATGAAGCACTTTTTCATAAGCTCAGCTGCACTATAAATGTGTTTTTTTGTTCAAGTGTTGATGTTAGAATGTTCAGATGCACATCATGCACTTGTTTGTTTTTTATTTTATTTTTATATTGAAATGTTGAAGAGGAGATGTTGCAGTTGTTGCACAGTCATAAATTAAGCACTTTTTGCAGGAGATGTTGCAGATGTGGCACATAAATGAAGCACTTTTTTTGAAAAGTATACTACTTTTGCAATGTAGTTAAATAAAAGTTGTGAAAATGTGGTTGCGTGTTGTGTCAAGTGTACATATATTCATAGCACGGGGAGGCGCCGTGTCAGTCCGGCCCCTGGCCCCTTGGGTTTCTGACAATGTGGCCCCCTGAACAATTTAGTTGAATAGCCCTGCCCTAGAGAGCCACCGTGGAGTATTTCACCCTGTAATTTTTCCAGGTTGTCTTGATTGCTAATTGACGCCTGCTGTGTTTTGTTTCCACTTTATAGTAACCAATTGTTTGTTCTTTCATTTGTCAGTTCTTCACCAGTATTACTGTGAGTAGCTGTCCACGGGGAGAAGTATCGCTCCAGGCCGGGAGGATATCTCGCCCGTCGTTTACATTATTGTTTAATATTATTTTCATTCCTTTCGTTGTTTTTTGTTATTCATTATCGCTATTGTGGTTCTATAAAATAAAAGAACACATTGTTTGAGAAGAGCAACTACCGTCTCCGTTCCCTCCTTCTATCCTGCTTTTGGGTTCAACCTTCCTACCTGAATCGTAACAGTATGTGCATGCATAATATTAAATGATGTGCATGCATGCGTGCATTATGCGAATGCATGTATCCACTGTACTGTCTGTACTCGTGCACATCCACCAGTGCACACAATTGTACACACACACACACACACACACACACACACACACACACACACACACACACACACACACACACACACACACACACACACACACACACACACACACACACACACACACACACACACACACACACACACACACACACACAAGCATGCACGCACACACACGTAGATGCTGAGGTAGAGGCGGCACATTCCCAGCCTTTCATCTCTCAGCAATCCCTGATCTCCTGACCGATCTCCATTTACATGAAAACCAATTACCGCTGATGCCGCAGAGCAGAGACAGAGGCAGCGGAGGAGCGGATCACCGCAGAGAGGAGTTGAATGGATGAGTGCTGTGAGGCGCCGCACAGTGGATCGGTTGGCTTGTTGGCTCTCATAAGGTTAGCGGTTTTCTTTTAGAGCCAAACCACAGCTTCTGTACATCCCTCCCTGCTGAGGGAATTACGCGAACGGAAGTCGTCTCGCGGTGCGTCTTCCTCCCACTCGTAAAGGAAGAGCTCCCAGGTCGTTAAGTGAAGAGCTCTCACAGGTGAGCATGTCGCCATTCACTGGCCAACGACCAATTACCTGCGAGATGGATGAAAAGAGAAAACACCAATCAATGTGTTCTGCTGTCAGGATGAATGTGGTTGATCTCCGAGGAGTGCCGACAACAATGAACAATGCTCTATAAAAAAGAGGCCTGTTTGGAAGCCTTGGAGAACTCATCAAGGGAAGGAATAGCACTTGATTTTCAACACAAACATAATTGAGCCCATTCAGGCGAAGAATTCAACAAAACACGCTGACCAGCTTGACTTTTTTTCTCTACACAGCTCTTGAACGGGAAAACACCCGTTCAAACAGAACAATGAACATTGAGTGCTCAGAACATTGAACTGTCCACACACAAGCACACATGAACACACACACGACACGCACACTGTGCACGCTCACACACGAGCAGCCACTTAACACTTTAACATGAGCGGGTGTAACGGATATGTGCCGCGATAGTGTGACTACGGCACATAGAAGTGTGTAAAACTCACTCCCCAGAGGCAGATAAACCGAGCGCTTAGAGGGGAATTCCCTTCTTGGCGCAGCGGTTTGCTATACTGGCCCCGGAGCAGACGCTCGGGGTTCGACTCCCACTCGAGGCATGGTCGAAGTTTCGTGACGGGTACTAGGACGTACCCGTTATACTGGTGCCGTTGACCCGGATGCCTTGGGTGGTGTGAGTTTAGGGGGGGTGAATGTAACGGATATGTGCCGCGATAGTGTGACTACGGCACATAGAAGTGTGTAAAACTCACTCCCCAGAGGCAGATAAACCGAGCGCTTAGAGGGGAATTCCCTTCTTGGCGCAGCGGTTTGCTATACTGGCCCCGGAGCAGACGCTCGGGGTTCGACTCCCACTCGAGGCATGGTCGAAGTTTCGTGACGGGTACTAGGACGTACCCGTTATACGGGCACACACTCATGTTGCACACACGCACACTTATGGCCAAAGGAAAGGACACTTTAAATTAGAATAACAGGAACAGTGTATTGCACTACCAAAGCTAACTAGCATGTCCCATATGCTCTGTAAATAACTATGTACAGATACCAAGATGTCACTCCATGTTACCTACCTGTTTACTGCCCAATGTTGTTTTCTTCTTTGATTCTATTATATGTACCACTGTATTGCACATCGTTGCGGGCAAGACCACCCGCATTTCATTGTATACCTGTATGCCGTGACAATTAAAACTCTTGACTTGACTTGACTTGACACCTTCTTTTATTGTGAGAAATAACCAATCACAATGCAGTATACCGTAACCCGTCACCCGCATCAACCCTCAACATCTCTTTCTCTCTCTTCCTCATCACACACACGTATATACATACAGTACAGACACACACACCCTACATAATACACACGTATACATACAGACACACACACCCTACATAATACACACGTATACATACAGACACACACACCCTACATAATACACACATATATATATACAGACACACACACCCTACATCAGGGGTGGCCAACCAGTCAGAGACTAAGAGCCACAAAAAAATTACTGTGGTACCACAAAGAGCCACACCATATACCAGCGTTTCTCAACCTTTTTTTTCAGTCACGGCACCCTTCATGTGTTTATAGGTCTCACCCTCTGGCCTCTGAAGTTGCTAATGTCTTTTTTATTTGGGCCTCACAGGGTTAAAAGTACCCTGTGAGACCCACGGTTTCAAAATTACAAAATCACTTTTAGCCATTTAAAAAAATAATGTTTATTTAAAAAATGTTAAAGGGGAACTATTTTACTATTTCTTTCACTATTTGGGCACTTTTACACAATTCCTGTGAGTCTATGGAACACCTAGGTTTTTTTTTTTTTAAATGCATTGTTTTGTATTTCTAATCAAGTACTAAAAACCGCATTTTTCTACCTTAAGATCTTAAGCCGTTTTGAGGCTGGGCTCCAACCACTGTGTGGCCTGGTGCCAACTGCCACATCAACTGCCACATTATTATGCAGCTGAGAAATCTCTGACATCACAGATATGCACATTTTCAGATGACTCAGTTCAGTGAGGGTGAATATTGTGAGAGGAGAATTAGAAGAATTCGCCAATATGAGAATTAGAGACATATATCCTATTAATATAAGTCCACATAGCTAAGAAACAATGGTAAACACTGAAAAAAGCCATTTATAAGATAGTTCCCCTTTAAGCACATGTATAGTCAATTGGTCCTGTTGTTCAGCCTCACAATGCTATTTGATAGTAAATGTGTTTATATGTCCCACCCTCTGGCCTCTGAAGTTGCTAATTTCTTTTTAATTTGGGCCTCACAGGGTTAACCTCTTAAGCCCGAGATATACAGTAAAAGTGTATATTTTCAGCATTATGTTTGTTTACCAATTATTTGAACTGTTATTAGTGAAATATAAGATTATAGAAATCTCAGGGCATTGAGTCGGAAACCGGCGCATATTGACAGGAGGAAGTGGCACAGCCAAAAGTGAGTGTAGTCTTTTGAAGGAAGAGACTCAGGGCTTTCAAATTTCGAAAAACTACCCTACCCAGCTCACACCAGCCCCTGTCAATCATCTGACTTCTGGATTTACTTTTTAATTTCTCTTATTTTTTGGGATTATCTCCCACAAACCTGAACGTTATTGCCATAAAACAGAACGCAGTTAGTTTCTCTACCTTTCTGTGAACGTCTTGCAAAAAACATTGTGTTGCAATATGATGAAAAATGGTGGAGAAATGTACATTATAAAAAAGATGGCAGAATTCAGTACTGTATCTACAAAACCTTCTGTTTAATCATCTTCCATTTATTCATTTGCTTAGATTTTTCAGGTCTGGTAAATTTTAGCATGGTGTTATTTACAGTCAAAGATAATTTTCTTTTTAAATAGAATTGATATTCTCCTTTGGTTCATTACAATTTACTCAAGCCTAGTAACAGACACACTATTTCTGACACTGATCCATATATGTCCCTAGATTCAGATACATGCAAATGGACCATTTAAAAAAAAATTGTAAATGTTTATTCTACGTCCTTATGGAATGAGTGACATAAAAAAAAAAAAGTAAAAAAAAAAAAAAAGTAAAAAAAAAATTAAAAAAAATAATTTTTTTTTTTATTTATTTTTTATTTTTTTTTATGGATGGAAGAGCCGCACATTGACGGGCAAAGAGCCGCATGCGGCTCGCGAGCCGCGGGTTGGCCACCCCTGCCCTACATAATACACACATATACATACAGACACACACATACAGGGATGTAAAGTACTTGAGTAATTGTACTTCGTTACAATACTTAAGTACTGTTTTGGGGGATTTGTACTTTACTCAAGTATTATTAGGTTTGAGGGGGTGGCTTGGTAGCGCAGCGGACTAAGCTCTCGCCTACCACCGCAGATACTCTGGGATTTAATCCAGCTGTCAGCGGTACCTCCGGCTTGGTCAGTTGTCCCTACTAACACAATTGGCAGTGTTAGCGGGTGGGATGCCGGTGGGGTATGTGTCCTGGTCATTGTAAAACTGCGACTCCTACTGGTCGGTCGGGGCGCCTGTTCAGCAGGGAAGGGATCTGGGGGAGATAGTGTGATCCTCCCACGCGTTACACTCCCCCGGTGAGAGTCCTCGCTGTCAGGCGAAAAGAAGCGGCTGGTAGTCTTCACCCTCCCCAGGCCGACAGTAGGGGGCAAAGGCGCGCAACAACCAGGAAGGGAATTGGCATAACGACTAAATTGGGATGGGAGAAAAATACGGAAAAAAGGGGGAGAAAAAGTAGATAAAAAAAAATTATTATTAGGTTTGGATACTTTACTCAATTACATTTCAGAGAAAAAAAACATACTTTTTACTCCTTACATTTAAAATGCAGACCTACAAAGTACAAAGTACAAATCTCGCAGATCCAACTATTTGAATTCGTATATTTGTTTCTTATTAATCCTGCGGCCGCACTTAATTTAAAAACAGCCAATCAAATCCTCATCAATGGAAAATTAACCCGCCCATACCCATGCTGATTGGTCCTTGTACAAGACTAGAAAGCGGGGATCTTTGATTAAACACCTGCTATCAGAGGAATAGACAGTCAGAGTGACACAAGCTACAGAAGATGGCCACAAACGATAGTACGAGTGATGAAGAGGACGAAACGGAACATTTTATTGCCCCGGAATAAAAAAAAGTTTTGACTTTTACTTTTTAATACGTAAGTACATTTAAAAGTAGAAACATTTTGACTTTTACTCAAGTGTGTTTTTAGCCAGATACTCTGACTTTTACTCGAGTACATTTTTGAGAATGTACCCATACTTTCACTTCACTTAAGTATAATTTCTGGGTACTTTTTACACCCCTGCACACATCCTATATAATACACACGTATACATACAGACACACACACCCTACATAATACACACATATACATACAGACACACACACCCTACCAGTGGCGGCTGGCCACCAGTGGCGGCTGGCCACCGGGGGCGCTAGGGCGCCGACCCACCTGTTAAATGAGAGAAGAAAAAAAAATTAGTTTTTTGTTTTATAGCCCTATAAATAATATAAACATGTTTAAAATGAATAATATTTACTCATTTTAAGTATGTTTGTGTTTCCAATGCACAATATAACGTTAATATATCAAATAAAAAAATTATCGTTTTCCTGAACAGGAAGTGACTCACTCCTGCCGCATTTCTCCTGCCGCATTTCTCCTGCCGCATTTCTCCTATACTAGCCGTATTTCTCGGCCCGGGCTAGACGCAATCGCGCTCTGAGTGCGCGTCACTGTTTCATCGCTGTATCCGTCGCAGCCAATCAGTGCGTAACACGTTGTGCGTTGAAATATGATGTTTATGATGGAAGCCGGGCGCGATTTGAAGCGGTCTAAGCAGCAGCGTCTATAATTTTTTTCCGTAGCAGCATTTTTTTCCATAGCCGCATTTCGCGGAGAAGCTCTCTCTGATTGGCCAACGTCAGTTTCTAGGTTCTAGGTTGGATTCTAGGTTGGTAGACTGTGATGCAGCTATTTGTCTTAGAGCGTGACGGCAAGTTCTTTCGACGGTTAAGCTTAGGCACTCTTTCAAAGTTGGTTAAGGTTAGAGTTTGTCTTAGAGCAGGGCGATAGAACGCCAGGTAGTTTGCAGGCTGTTTGACGAGGAAATGGGCAAAGACACAGCTCTTCACAGTACTTGTTGGTTAACAACAAGCTATATATGGATGCAGTGTGGACAACTGGACATGCATGGACAATGGACATCAACACAGTCATTTGACTGACTGTGATCATATATTGATCGATGGCAATGGTGATAATATTCGCCAATGCGTGCCTTGTACATGTTTGCAAAATTGTTTGGTATAGCGCCCCTAGTGGCGAAGAATTCACCAGCCACCACTGCACCCTACATAATACACATGTATACACATACAGACACACACACCCTACATAATACACACGTATACATACAGACACACACACCCTACATAATTCACACGTATACATACAGACACACACACACCCTACATAATACACATGCACACAGTACAACATGGACAATGTGCAAATACAAACACAAACATAGAACTTCAAACAGGAAGAACGTCGCGTGTTGAACACAAACATCTCTTCCGTAGAGAAAGATGCTGCAAGCTGACATGATACTCCCCGAGCTCTGGGGCGGTGGCGGTCGTGGTGGGGGGTTCGTGTCAGGGAGCAGGGAGGAGGAAATGAGCAGAGACAGGCTCTCCATGGTGAGCCCGGCCGCCTGTCTGACTTAGTTTACTCCCTGTCAGACAGCAGCCAGCAATGGGACAGGCGTGTGGCGGGGGGGTGGGTGGGGCTGAAACATGGGGGATGAGGGCTGGAGGGCAACAGACGGCTGAGGCTGGGTTTCGGATGTACCTCCTTCTGACAGATAGGAGGAGCAGGAGGCGTCGCTGGGGGTTCCACGGACAG